>NW_026115095.1:2489342-2643304 GCF_025201925.1 Gopherus flavomarginatus
ACGAATGGGGCTCCTGAGCTGGGGTCAGGGCCCACAGCGGGTGGGCCCCTGGAGCTGGGTCAGGGCCCAACGGGTTGGGGTAAGTGCCCCAACGGGTTGTGGCCCTTTGGGCTGGGGTCAGGGCCCCACGAGTTGGCACCAGGAACTGGGGTCAGGTCTCGCACAGGTTGGGCCCCTGGAGCTGTGGTGAGGGCCCCCCTCGTATGAGCCCCCTTAGCTGGGTTGGGCCCCCACGTTGTGGCCCCTGAGCTGACCGTCCTGGGCCCTGGGGTCAGAGCCCTCCCGGGTTGGACCCCTGAGCTGGATCAGACCCCACCTGGTTGGGCCGCTGAGCTGGGCCGTAGGGCCCCCACGGGTTGGGCCCCTGGAGCTAGGTCAGGGCCGCACTGTTTTAGCACTTGAGCTTGGGTCAGGGCCCTCCCAGGTGGCCACTTGGAGCTGGGGTCAGTGCCAACTGGGTTGGGCCCCTGGAGATGGAGTCAGGGCCCCCACGGGTTGGGAAACTCTGGCTGGGGCAGGGCCCCCACGGGTTGGTCCCCTGGAGCTCGGGTCAGGGCCCCCACGAGTTCGGCGCCTGGAGCTGGGGTCAGGGCTCGCACGGGTTGGGCCCCTGGAGCTGGGGTCAGGGCCCTCACGGGTTGGGCCTTGGAGCTGGGGTCACGGCCCTCACGGGTTGCACCCCTGGAGCTGGGGTCCGGGCCAACAATGGTGGGGCTCCTGGAGCTCAGGTCAGGGACCCCACAGGTTGGGCCCCTGGAGCAGGGGTCAGGGCCAACACGGATGAGGCCCCTCAAGCTGGGGTCAGGGCCCCCACGGTTGTGGCCCCTGGAGCTGGGTTCAGGTCCCCCACGGGTTGGACCCTTGAGGCTAGGGTCAGGGCCTCCACAAGTTCGGCACCTGGAGCTGGCATCAGGGCCCGCACGGGTTGGGCCCATAGCTGGGGTAAGGAGCCACACAGGTGGGACCCTTGGAGCTGGGGTCAGGGCCCGCACGGGTGGGGTCCCTGGAACTGGGGGTCAGGGCCCCCACGGGTTTGAGCCCTGGAGCTGGGGTCAGAGCGCGTACGGGTTGGGCCCCTGGAGCTGGAGTCAGTACCCAAACGGGTTTGGGCCCCTGGAACTGGGGTCAGGGCCCCCACGGGTTGGGTTTCTGGAGCTGGGGACAGGGCCCGCACTGGATGGGCACCTGGAGCTGGGGTGAGGGCCTTCACGGGTGGGGCCTTCAGGCTGGGGTCAGGGCCCCCACCAGATCGGCGCATGGTGGTGGGGTCAGGACCCCACGGGTTTGGCCTTTGGAGCTGTGGTCAGGGCCCCCAAGGGTTGGGCCCCTGGAGCTAGGGTCAGGGCCCGCACGATTGGGGCCCCTGGAGCTGGGGTCGGGGCCCGATGGGTGGGGCCCCTGGAGCTGGGGTCAGGGCCCCCACGGGTTGGGCCCTTGAGGCTGGGGTAAGGGCCCCCACGAGTTCGGCGTGTGGAGCAGGGGTCAGGGCCCGCACGGGTTGGGCCCCTGGAGCTGGGGTCAGGGCCCCCACGGGTTGGGCCCCTGGAGCAGGAGTCAGGCACTGCATTGGTTGGGACCCTGAAGCTGGGGTCAGGGCCACCACGGGTGGGGCCCCTGGAGCTGGGGTCAGGGCCCGCACGGGTTATAGACTCATAGGCAGAGAACGGGAACCTCATCCCATCCCCACTCCAGGGGGAGTCATGTTGTGGGGAATGACCCAGGGCAACAATTTCCCACCCAAACAAGGACAAATCGCTGCAGATAAAATGGGTGGGAAAAATCCACCCCCCATCGGAGACATTTTAAATGGACGTTTGAGAAGTATGGAGAGAAAAGGGAAAATCAGAGGCAATTAGAGAGCTGATCATTGGGGCGGGGGAGGAGAATCTCCCTGGATTTTATAGCCACGTGTGATAATGAGAGAGAAAAGGGGAAATCTTGAGAGAATGTGTGTGTGGGAGGAAGTGGCAAAAAACAGGGACAGGATCCAATTAACTCACCTCCCTCCCACCCCAGGAATGTCCTGGCTGCACAGAGACAGATCTACCCCCCCAGTGACTTCCCCCCCCCCTGCAGCTCCGGCTTCTCCTCCCCCCTCGAGAGCTCCGCCCTCACACCAAAGGGGGGGGGCTCTGCCAGCACCTCCCCCTGAGCTCAACTCCTGCTCCTCCCCCCAGCCCGGATTGTGCCCTTTAGCGCCCCACGAACCCTGCCTCCAGCTGCCTGACCCCCCCCCCGCCCATCAATTTCCTGGTCTGCGCCCGCCCCTCCCACGCTCCCTGTTACTCCCCCGCCCCGCTCCAGCCCCGCCCCCAGAGCCCAGCGGAACGTTACGGCCGGTCCGGGCAGGGGGAAGGGTAACGGCTTCAGCGGCTGTTACTGGGCATGCGCAGTGCCCGGGAGTAGCACATTGCTATGGGGAGTGATTTAATACACCGCCCCCCCCCCGCCGGGCCCGGGGTCCGCCCCTCCCCCCCACACGACGGCCGGGCCCCGGCCCCCCCATCCCAGCGGGGCAGGCGGATCCTCCTGCAGCTCCACTGGGGCCGAGGCGCCTCCAAGGCTTCTCCCAGGCTCCCTGGGGCAGAATCACTTTCCCGCCCCCCAGCGCCTGTCATTCCCCGGGGGCTCCGGGTCACAATGTCCCACCGCCCTTCCCCGCCTGCAGCTCCGGCTTCTCCCCTCCCGCCCCCCCCAGCCACACCAAGGGGAACCCCCGGGCCCCAGTCTCTGTCCCCACCTGGATCCCAGCGGGGCCGGGGCAGATCCTGGCTGCAGCTGAGAACAGCGGCTCCGCTGCGGCTCGGGCAGCTCCAGCGCTGCTGCCAGCACGTGGAGAACCAGGAAGCAGCTGTTCAGCCCGGGCTCCGCGTCATAATGTGCCAGAGCCCCGCCCCAGGAGCTGCCCCGCCCCTGAGCTGAGCCAGAGCCCCGCCCCCAGGAGCTGCCCCGCCCCTGAGCTGAGCCAGAGCCCCGCCCCCAGGAGCTGCTCCGCCTCCGGGCTGTGCCAGAGCCCCGCCCCCAGGAGCTGCTCCGCCCCTGCTCTGTGCTGGAGCGACGCCCCGAGGAGCTGCCCCGCCCCCGAGCTGAGCCAGAGCCCCGCCCCCAGGAGCTGCCCGCACCTGGGATGTGTCAGAGCCCCGCCCCCTGGAATTTCCCCATATTGGGTCTCTGAGCTTTGTTCTCCTGCCACCTTCTTCCCAGCACCCCCTGCTCCCTTCCTGTGTCTGCAAACACCCCCCCTCCCCCGGCGCCGGCTGCAGTGCTCGCTGAGGCTGACTCCAGTGGCTGAAGTTGCCTCCATCTCTGCGTCACCTGGAGGGGGAGAGACAAAGAGAGGAGATGGTCCCAGGGTGTGAAACCAGAATCAGGGGGCAAGGAAAGAAGGACTGTTTGGAAAGGTGGGTTTTTTGTGGGCGGGGGGGGTGAGCGAGAGGGATTCAGAAGAAGTTGGGCAGCAGAGGCTCAGGGAAATTGAGGGGAACCTCCTGGGTGTCTCAGTGTTGCCCAGGGTTTGTACAGCACCTTGCATAATATGGGGTCTGATCTCAGTCATGGTCTGTGCAGCACCTGGGAGCCTTGATGTCTGTTTCCTGATCACAGGCTCTGGGAATGGAGAGAGGGAAACCTCAGCACCTGAAGGTTAATGCAGCCCTGTGTGCAACCCCTGCTAGGGTGATCCGACAGCAAATGTGAAAAATTGGGATGGGGGTGGGGTTAATAGGCACCTATATAAGAAAAAGACCCCAAAATCGGGACATCTAGTCATGCTAGTGCCTGCTGTTCTCATAAGGGGTCGGCTTAGAGAGGGTTTGGCTACACTTGCAGCTGTACAGCGCTGGGAGTTAAAGCTGTCTTCCTACAGCTGTTTAGGGAAAGCGCTGCAGTGTGGACACACTGACAGCTACCAGCACTCTGTCATGGCCACACTTGCAGTGGTGTTGGGAGTGGTGCATTATGGGCAGCTATCCCAGCATTCAAGTGGCTGCAATGTGCTTTTCAAAAGAGGAGGGTGGGGTGGAGTGTGACACGGAGCGTGGGGGAGACAGAGCGAGTGGATTTTTGGAGCTGACACTGTGTCAGCAACCTGCCTGGCAAGTTCAAGCCTCCTCCCACACCCCTCTCTCATTCGCTAAATGCAAATAGCCGCCTTTGTTTTTTTCCTCACAGACCAGATACGCCGCTGATCCAAAACAGACCCCCACCCCGTGCCCACCCGGCTGCTTCTCTCCTCAAGCAAACACCAGCTGTGGGTGTTCCAAAGGGATCCCCCTGCCTCTGCTCATTCACTGCAAACAGTAACTGTGTTTGGTTTTTAGATAAGCAGCTCCGGGAGCCTTGAGCTCACACCAAAACAAACAGAGGCATCACACCAAAACAAAGAGCGTTATCTCTACTTAAAAGCATTATGGGAAGGTTCCGGAGGTCAGTGACAGCGTAGTAAGATTAATCACTGTTTACACTGGCACCCCAGCGCTGCATCACCAGCTCTGTTCTCTTTATTCCTCTCGTCGAGGTGGAGTACATGCAGCACTGTAGCCAGGGAGATACAGCGCTGTATGTGCCTTGCCAGTGTGGACGGGGAGTAAGTTACAGCGCTGTAAAGCCGCCACCTGCACTGTAACTCTCCAGTGTAGCCAAGGCCTGAGTTGTAGTAATAATAGCAGCCAAGAATCTGGTGGCACCTTCTAGACCAACAGACGTATTGGAGCATGAGCTGTCGTGGGTGAATACCCACTTCGTCAGATGCAACAATAGTCCCATATGGGCTAGTGGTCAGGATTCCTGGTTTTCACCCAGGTGGCCTGGGTTCAACTTCTGGTGTGGGAAGAGTGCAGAGCTTTTGCCCAGAGTGGAGGCAGGAAATGAAAGGAACAGGAAGGGATCCTGCCAGCAGTGGAGTTAGACAGTGTAGGGAGGGGACCCCAGAAGTGGGGGTGGGGCAGTGGTTTGTGGGGAGATGAGGGAAGGATCCCAGCAGTGCGGGAAGTTGACAACCTGGAGAGCACAGGCCTGGAATGGGGACCTGGAAGAGTGAATGTGTCCCTCTAAACCCATCAACTGCAGACTAGGCAGGCTTGGAAGAATTGTGTATTTGTTGGTAAATGTCAATTTCTGTGTAAACACACAACCCAGTGGCAAAATATTTCCATCAATAATCATCAAAATTGACAGATGGGCAAAGTAAGAAACATGCTGCTTGAGAACTTATCATGTTGTAGGAGCAGCAGTGATCTGTATGCTCTGTATAACCTGTATGCTCAAAAGGTCTGTTAAACTCCCCCAGCTTGTGTCCTTTCCCTCTTTGAATGCCTGTGAAGTGGCTTTCCCACTCTCCTTTGTACCTCCAGTGAATGCCCTTCACCCGGCCCATCTGGCCAGTGGTTCGCTGTGTTACATTCTATTGCACCTCAGGGAGACTGATCTTCATCGCACCGTCCATCGCTGCGCTGTGGGACACTTACCTTAAAGGATCCTGACATCTCCTCTGCCAGGCCTGTCCTGGGAGCGTGAGTATGAGTGTGACACCCTCCCCCATCCCTTCTTTTGAGCTTAGCTATCAAGCTAATAAATGTGCTGCTTTCTGCCAAACTCTGGGGGGGAGGGGCATTATTAGTCCTCTCTAAGCTTACTAACTGACCCAATTTTGGGTAACACAAGCAACATTGTTTGATCTGTTATTGTACCAAAGGGGGAGATGGTTGTCTATAAAGGAGGGTAAAGACTAAATGCCTCTGATGAGAATGGGATTTGAACCCATGCAGGCAGAGCATAATGAGGTAGCAGTCCATCACCTTAACCACTCGGTCACCTCATCTGAGCTGTCAAAAAACGGACAGGAGGAGAAATCTAAGGCCGGCAGAGATAGGGACACTAAGGAGTTTTTAAATACTAAGCGTAAGCAGGGTCTGAATGAGCTCCCCTCTCGCACCTAGTGAGGAGCTGGGGAAAGACTTCAGGAACAGACCGTGTTTGCATAGACACACCTACTCTGCCTAGCTATAGAGCATGATGGGGCCACTTCCCCAAAATGACCAGTTTGGGATGGTCTTGGGTTACAAATCACTTTTGGATTGAGTGGAATGAAATGTTATTTTCCTTCCTGTATGAGTGAAGGGCAGCAGAACATACCTAGTCCGTCCTGATGGAGGGGTAGGTGAGTGAGGAATAGCTTTTATTGGACTGCAGAGAAGTGATTGAGGATGTCACCCTAAACCAGTGGTCCCCAAACATTTCACATTGTGCCCTCTTAGCCATGACTGTAGCCCCTCGGAAGCCACGGTCAAGAACCGGGGCTGGGAGGAGTGGGGCTGTTGCTTGCTGGGGAGAGGGGTGCGGACAGGGGTAAAGGGTTCGACGCTGGGCTGGGAGCCAGAGTCTCAGGCTGAGGGTGGGGTTGGGGAAGAGCTGTGGCAGAGTGGTGCTCCCTCCCTGCCCTCTATGTGGGCTGGCTCAGGTCCTGAGGTGCCCCCATGAATGTTCCTCTGTGTCCCCCTAGGAGTCGCACCCCACATTATGGAGACCACTGAACCCTACTCGCTAAGCCGGGGCTAGTGATGCCAAACCCCCGGGAAAGGGAGAACAAGTGTGGGGGCCCCAGCACCAGAACCATGCCCCTACCTTCTGTCTGTGGCTCTACCCCCTTCCACCCATGGCCCCATCCACTGTCACTTCTGTTCCACCCCTTCCCCCACCAGCCCCACCCTATCACTCCTTTACCCCTGCCCCGCTGTGGCCCTGAGACCAGAGAAGCTCTGTGCCCCTGCTGCAGCCCCCAGGCTGTAGCAGGGAGTGGGAGCTCCTCCAGCCCTGGGGCTGACATAGGGGAGACTTTTCCAGGGGGACCTAACTTGGCCAGGGCCCCTGATCATGGGCCCCACTGTCCCCTTGGCAGTGCAAGGTTTGGGGAGGCTGAGCCCCCTTGTCATAAACAGATAGCTAAGGGTTAATGTTCTTTTACCTATAAAGGGGTAACACCAGTAACCTAAAACACCTGACCAGAGGACCAATCAGGAAACAAGACTTTTTCAAATCTGGGTGGAGGGTAGTTTGTGTGTGAGTTCTTTGTTCTTTGTCTTGTGTCTGTGGCGTCTCGCTTATGAGAGTGATTTTTCTATCTCCTCCCTTTTTAATCTTCTGTTTCCAAGTTGTAAGTACAAAGATAATAAGACAATAAGTTTATATTGGGTTTTTTTTGTATTTACATGTGTGTAGTTGCTGGAATGTTTAAATTCTATTCTTTTTGGATAAGGCTGTTTATTCATTTTTTTCTTTTAAGCAAATAACCCTGTATTTATCACCTTAATACAGAGAGACCATTTTTATGTCCTTTTCTTTCTTTTTATATAAAGCTTTCTTTTTAAGACCTGTTGGATTTTTTCTTTAGTGGGGACTCCAGGGAATTGAGTCTGCAGCTCACCAGGGAATTGGTGGGAGGAAGAAGTCAGGGGGAAAATCTCGTTGTGTTAGATTTACTAGCCTGACTTTGCATACTCTCTTGGTAAGGGGGAAGAGAGATTAGCTATCTTGGTACTTCTATTTCCAGGACTGGAAACAGGGAGGGGGGAGTCCCTCTGTTTAGATTCACGGAGCTTGCTTCTGTATATCTCTCCAGGAACCCAGGGAAGGAACACCTGGAGGGGAGGAGGGGGAAGGGAAATGGTTTATTCCCCTTTGTTGTGAGACTCAAGGCATCTGAGTCTGGGGGTCCACCGGGGAAGGTTTTGGGGAGACCACAGTGAGCCAGGCACTGTATAAATCCCTGGCTGGTGGCAGCTTTACCAGGTCCAAGCTGGTAACTAAGCTTGGAGGTTTTCATGCTAACACCCATATTTTGGACGCTAAGGTCCAAATCTGGGAAAAAATGTTATGACATCCCTCCCCCCTGAGCCTCCATTACGAGCCGCCCAGGCTACCACTGCTCAGTGTGTGGCCAGTCTCTGTGTTTTCTGCTGCTCGTTCTGGGGAGCCTGGCCGGCCTTAGGGGTGGTGCCCCCCAATAGCCGCCCAGGGCTCCAGGGGTCAAAGGGCACCGTGTGGCAGTGCAAAGGTGCTCACTGCTCTCCCTTGCCCCAATGCTCCTCCATGGGTCCATAGAGGTTTGAGGGGAGTAAGGAGCAACCCTATGTGCTCCATGCGTCCTGGTCACTTTTCCCACTTGGGCTGTGCTGTGAGGGGAGCATCAGAAGCTGCTGCTCTCTGCCCTCCCGCTATGCAGCCCGGCTGAGGAAAGTGACCTGGATGCAGGGAGCTCGGATGATCTCACTTCTTGCCCCCACAGCCCCTAGGGGTGCCCAGATGAGCAGCGTTCCAGGGAGGAGTGGGGGGCAGCAATGCCAGCTGCTCCATGCACACAGGTCAGTCTCCCCATGTGGGTGCAGGAGGGGGTGCAAGGGTTTCTGTGATGCCTATTCTATCAATATCGTCACTCAATACCAGGCACTCAAATTCACCAGTCTTAGTACTTAGACGTTTAGCGTTTGTATTTAAGCATTTCTAAAATGTGTCCCATTTTAGCTGTCTGCTATTACATGATGTAATTGAGGGAGACTCTTTCATTTCACTGTTTCTCATCAGAACCTACCTGTACATTATCATCTTCCATCCTCTCCACCTTACTAGGCTATAGAGAATCCCTGTGAATAGTTCCTCTCCTACCGGATGTCTCTGTCTGAACCCTGTGCTCCTCAGCGCCTGTCGGCTTTCCCCAGCTCTGAGGCTGTGTCTACACCGCGCACCTTACCACGGTGCAGCTGTGCCACTCTAACCATGCCATTGTAAGGTGCGCTGTGTGGCCGTCCTTATTGCTGGGAGAGAGCTTCCCCGGCAACAAAGCCAAACTACCTCCAATGAGGGGCAGGAGCTTCGTCACCGGGAGCACAGCTCCACCTATGAAGCGCTGTTCACACTGCCGCTTTTCATGGCTCAAATTTTGGCATTCGGGGAGTGTTTTTTCTCACCGCAGAGAGACAAAATTTTTAGCAACAAAAGCCGAAATTAAAAAAAACTCCTCTGCAACCTATTTAATTTTACCTTTATACAACCTTTATACTGCCTCCAGTTCTGGTGTCCTCATTTGAAAAAGATGTTGTGAAATTGGAGCTAGGGCAGCAAAGAGCCACCAAATGTTCTGAGGGCTGGAGAAAAATGCCTTCCAGTGAGCTATTGAAAGAGCTCAACCTGTTTAGCTTATCAAAAGAAGATTGAAAGGTGATTTCATTGAAATGTTGAAGTGCCTTAATGGAGAGAAAAGATTGGGTATTTACGGGCTCTTGAATGGAGCAGAGAAAGGCATAACAAGACCCAATGGCTGGAAAGTGAAAAGAGACAAATTCATATTACAACTGAGGCACAATAGTCAACAGCGAGGATGATTCACCACAGGAGCAAGCTACCAAGGAAAGTGGTGGATTCACCATCTCCTGATGTCATTTAATGAAGACTAGATGCCTTTCTGGAATGTGTTTGCCCCCAAAGTAGCTGTTATGTCATACAGGAGGCCTGTGATATGCAGGTTAGACGCTCTAATGGTTTCTTCTGACCATGAAGTCGACTAATTTCTGAAAAACTGAGTGTAGCATTGGGAGCAGCGTCTGATGTTTTCCTGTCTAGCCGGCTTGCTGCCTAGAACGAACGCTCCTTGAGTAGGGTGATCCACAGGGAGTAGCTCAAACCTCCAAAGGTCCAGGCCAGGGGCAGGACATTAGCCCAGCAAGGGAGGGGTGTGGCAGTGACATCACAAAGGCCTTTTGCAGGACCTCAGACTATTGGTCAAAGGTGGTGGGGAGGTGGTGACCTCACAGAGAGATGCTGACATCAGCCAGGCAGGACAGGGACGAGGGGCCATGGAAACCTCAGAGACCTCTGTGGCTTTGCTTCAGCACGTTTCCTTCTCCAGGTCTCTCTTTGAGGACTGAGAGATTATTTGGGGTCATGGACGTGAGCGCCAGGAGGAACCTCTTTCGAGTTTCCTCCTTCCCTTGTAGTGATTTTACTAGAAAACAGCCGTCCCTGTTTAGAAGGTAAGAGCCTCCTGGAGGTTTGAAACCTGTTCAGTCTGATCTATCTGGTGACAAGTGAATTCTAGGCATGGAAAACACGAGCTTAAGAAGGCAGAATTTTATTGCGCACCTGGGATTTTGTCCCTTAGAATCGCTGGGGACATTAGGGTTTGTCCTTTTTGTTTCACCTCTTCCTCCATCCCTCCCTCCTCTTCTTCTCTTGCTTCTTTTGTCCTTTCTTCTGTTCCCTTCCCAACAACAGGACGGAGGTGTGTGTGTGTGTGTTGCAGGGAAGTCCTCTGCAGCTCCCACTATGGAAGGTCCACCCAAAAATGTGGGACTGAAATAGTGCTCGGGCAGTGATCCCCACCGGTGACCTGGGCCATCCTTTGGGCTCTTTGGTGAGAACCCTCAGCCTCCCGTCCTCAGTCTCTACCCTGATTGGTTGAGCAGGGGGTTATTGACAGGGAGGAGACTCAGGTCCTTGTTGTTCTCTTTTAAGATCAAGTAAATAAGTCAAAACCAGTTCTATCTTTGATTAATTTTGCTGCTTCTCTGCATTAATTGTCTCTTAGCAGTTGATGATTCCCTCTAACATTGCAGTTCTCCTCAGATACTTGCTGAATAATTACTGTCACTGTTGTTGGTCTGGAGCTCAGCTGTGAGCACAGTATTCAGGTCATTCAATGTCTGAAATTCAAGATCCGATGGTTTGTTTGAAAATCAGGGCTCTTGGGTCCTATTCCCAACACTGCCTCTGACGGGCTGTGTGACCTAAGACAAGTCAATTCTCCTTTCTCAGCCTTAGCTTCTCCCTCTTTCAAGTAGGGATAATAATGATCCGCTCTTACCTACCTCATGGTGGGTGAAGGATGCGGATCCATTTGGGAGTGTCACTAGAAGTAGTGTATAATATGAAGTTTCCCATCATGTTTACTCAGAGCAGATTATGACATAATAGATTAGCTGAAATAGTCTATTTTATTTGTATTTTTTTATTTTGAAATTGTTAATAGTAGCAACGACTTAGCTCAGATTGAAGCATCTTATCTAATGGTTGAGATGTAAGTGTCTCCTCTTTGTGTGCAAGGAGACAATTTAACACACTCTGACAAAGAGGAGATGCTTTTGTTTTGCAACAAAATATTTTTGCAAAGATCTTTCATCCCACTTGTTATGATTTTGAGAAACAAACTGGTTTAGTCTAAATGGGATTTTCGGACAGAAACGGTTTGAATGAAATTTTCCCACCATCTCGATTCCTGGGCTCTGGGGTGTTTTCATCTGTTAGAACAGGAGTCAGAACTGGTTGCTTCTCTTTCTGGCTCTGCCATCGCCTTGTTGTGTAGGCCTTGGGTAGGTCACTTCCCTTCTCCCATCTGTCCAATCGGAACAAAAACAGTTCTCGAACTATGGGCAGTTTAGAGCCCAAGTGAGATAAGGGGCGTTAAAGCCCTCTGTGAAGGAGAAAGGGGAGTTTCACAGTGTTTAGCACCAAGGAATTCTAAAGTTTGCTAAAATGTCTAGTCTGTGGAAACAAGAAATGGTCGGGGCCAAACTTATTAACCACTGCCTTTTTAAAGCCCATTCAAAGATGTGAGTCCCTATCTTTTAGGTACCTGTGGTTCTTTGCCAGCAGCAGAGAAGAGGTTCCTGCCTCCGTTTTTGTGGCCTTAACAAACCAGGTGTTGTGCCCCAGTTCTTGTCTGAGACCCCTGAAAAAGAACATCTTCCCATCCATGAACAAGACAGGACCTATCTTTCAAAGGGGAACAAAAAGACCTCTGGGACTTACAGACTAGCTAGCCTGACTGCCATAGCTGGAGAGATCCTGCAATACATTCTTAAACACTCAGTTTGTCAGGAGCACCTACAGGATGATTTGGTTCTTATGACTAGTGAGCGTGGAATTGTCAAGAACAAATCATTCCAAACCAATCCTCTTTCCTTCTTTGGCAGGCTTCTGGGCCTGGTAGAGGTGAGTAAACAATAGATGGGACCTAGCTTGGTGTTACTAAGGCTTTTGACACAGTCCCGTAGGACATTCTCAGAAGCAAACGAGGGAAATGTAGTCCAGCTGCAATCAGTGTAATGTGGGTGCAGAGCTGCTTGAAAGCCAAGACTCCAGGAGCCCTTCTCCATGTTTAGCTGCCCAACGGGGAGGGTGAATCTAGTGGGTCTGGCAGGGATCAGTCCGGTGTCAGGTACTATTCTATATTTTCATGAATGATTTGGAAAATGGAGTGGAGAGCATGCTCCTAAAGTTTACAACTGACACCAAGCACTTTGGAGCACAGGATTGAAATTCAAAACACCCTTAACAAATTGGAGACTTGGTCTTCTTGAGCCAAACTCCATGGTTAGGGCTCTCTCTCTGCACTGGGCTGAAGTGAAACCCCAGAGCCAAGCACTCCTTCTGGGCAGTGAGCTCCGACCTTGATTGGTCAGATGCTGCTTAGCACTGTCAGAGCAGCTTTTGCTGGGGGATTCTCCCAGCACTTTCCAATAGCGGGAAAGTATGAAATCCCCATTTGACTGCTGGGGACAGAGCCCGAGAGTGGGGAGGAACTTGCCCAAAGTCCCGAGGCAAAGGAAAACAACCAGCAGAGGAACCAATAGGAAACCCAGCAATGGAACTCAGGAGTCCTGGGGGTGTGCTATGGTGACCAGATGTCCCAATTTTATAGGGACAGTCCGAATTTTGGGGTCTTTTTCTTATCTAGGATCCTATTACCCCCCACGCCGTCCCGATTTTTCACACTTGCTGTCTGGTCACCCTAGGATGTGCACATGTGTGGGTCCCAGCTGCTCTCTGCCCCCCTCATTGAAGCAGATGTGCAGGGTTACTGCCCTGGGAAGTGCAGGGCACCAGTGGATGTGGGGTTGGCTGGAGGTAGGGTCTGGCTTCAGGCAGGGCAAGGGCTGCGGGGCTGGCTGGCTTCAGGCAGGGGGGTGCATCAGGGGTTGGCTGGAGACAGGGCAGGGAGGATGCGGCTGGTGCAGGCAAAGCAGAAGGTGCAGGGCTGGCTGGAGACAGAGGCTGACTGCCGGCAGGGCAGGGCAGAGGGTGCAGGGCTGGCTGCAGGCAGGGCGTGGGGCAGGGCCGGTGCAAGGAAGTTTCATGCCCTAGGCGAAACTTCCACCTTGCACCCTCCCCCCCCCGCACCTCTGCCCTGAGGCGCCCCACCCGTGGCAGCTCCCCCCTCCACCCTGAGGCTCCCCTCTTGTGGCAACTCTCCTGCTCTGCCCTGCGGCACCCCCCTCGCCCGAGCTCACCCCTGCTCTGAGCACGAGCACCCCGAGCACGCCATGGCCGCTTCACTTCTCCCACCTCCAAGGCTTGCGGCGCCTAAGCCTGCCAGGCAGTCAAGCACCCTCCTCTGAGCCACAGCAGCCCTGACAGTTGACAATAGAGGCACCTTAACCCCTGAGTTCCTTCAATGTGTCCCCCTCGGGGGTCCAGCTCCGATCACCAGATACTCGGGGTATGTCTATACCACCTGCCGAATCGGTGGGCAGCGATCGATCCAGCGGGGGTTGATATATCGCGTCTAGTGTAGATGCAATACATTGAGTGCTCTCCCCTCGCCTGCTGTACTCCAGCTCGGTGAGAGGCGCAGGCAGAGTCTACGGGGAGCTGCAGCAGTCAACTCACCGTGACTGTGACATTATAAGTATAATCTAATATCTCATTGAAAGGTGACAGGGCCAGAAAGAGTTAATTAACTCACCTCTCCGACTGACCTGACCCGTGGGTGAACCTTAAGAACTGCTTATCAAGATATGTAAATGAACAGAGCTTTGAAATGCAAGTCCGCAGTGTTAGAGGTAGGAGGGGAGGTGTTTGCTCAGGTCTTGTGATGTCAGCAAACAAGTCTTGTCTATTGCTATAGTTTTAATTCAAAGAGCAAAAAAAGAATATTAACATTTATGATGATACTTGAGTGAAATAGTATTATTGTCTGTGTCTCTTTGAAGGTTGTGGTAATCTGTATCTGAACTGTTTGATGGATGTACTAATTGCCAGGATGTTTGGAAGAAGAGTAAACCTATTGTTTTCTCAGGCTGAAAGGCTGCTGGAAATGTTTAAGAACCTGGGACACGATCCTTCTTCATCTCAGATCTGCTTTGGGTTTCAAGAGGGGGAAACCTTAAGCCACAAGGATTGAGATCCCCAGTCATTGACTGGAGCCACCCTGAATATGGACATTGGATTATAACCTATGGACTATTTCTAAAAGGACTTTTGGCAACTACAAGCTCATCTCTACTTTGTATCTGAACCTCAAAAATTGAATTCAAGTCTATATGTCTATTAATCTTTTAACCAACACTCACTCTCTCTCTTTTCTTTTCTAATAAATTTTAGCTTAGTTAATAAGAATTGGCTATAGCGTGTATTTTAGGTAAAATCTAAGTTATAATTGAACCTGGTTATGTGGCTGATCCTTTGGGATCGGAAGTATCTTTTCTTTTATATGATGAAGTAAGATTTTCAGGAATCATCATCATATCTAACAGGTGTGTCTGGACGGAGGCCTGAGGCTGGGTACTTTAAGGGAACTGCGTGGTTTAAACTTCTAAGTAACCAGTGAGATACTACAGAAGCTGTTTTGTGCTGGCTTGGTAAATCTAAGTATCGAAATAACCAGCAGCGTTTGGGATTTGTCTGCCCTGTTTTGTTTGCAATTCACTCTGATTGAGTGAGCTGAGCTGGCTCCCACGGGCAGCACCGTCACACCTACAGCCAGGCTGCAGAGGTCCGGGGGATCTTAGGGGCCTTGGGGTGCACAGATACCTATGTCCAGGCCATAGCGGTCCCTGGGGGGCTTAGAGAGTTTGGGGGGGACACAGATACCAATCTCCATGCTCTAGGGGTCCCATGGGGGCTTAGAGGGTTCGTGGGGGGCACATATTCCTACATCCAGGCTGTAGGGTTACCAGGGGGGCTTAGGGGGTTAGTGGGGGGCAAAGATACCTACGTCCAGGCTGGAGGCATCCTGGGAGTCTTAGGGGATTTGTGGGGGCCAAAGACACCTATGTCCAGGCTGTAGGGGTACCAGTGGGTTTTAGGGTTTCGAGTGGGCACAGATACGTATGTCCAGGCTGTATCGTTCCCAGGGGGGGTTAGAGGTTTTGTGAGGGGCACAGATATCTACGTCCAGATTGTAGATGTCCCGGGAGGGGGGGGTTAGGGGGGTTGTGGGAGTGGAAATACCTATGTCCAGGCTGTAGGGGTTCCTGGGGGCTTAGAGGGTTTCTGAGGGGCACATATACCTACGTGCACACTGGAGTGTCGCAAGGGGCTTATGGAGTCTATATGGGGTAAAGATACCAATGTTCTGGCTGTATAGGTCCCTCGGGGGCTTAGGGGGTTTGTGGGGCCACAGATACCTAAGTTCAGGCTGGAGGGATCTCTGAGTGTCTTAGGTATTTGGTGGGAGGCACAGATACCTACGTCCAGGCTGCAGGGGTCTCGGAGGGGCTTAGGGTCTGTCACGGAGTGTGGGGGAGTCCGGTCCTGCACCCCTCTTCCTGGGACTCACAGTGGCTCTCAGCCAGCCAGTAAAACAGAAGGTTTATTGGACAACAGGAGCGAAGGATACAGCAGAGCTTGGAGGCACAAGCAGGACCCCACAATCAAGTCCTTCTAGGGGTTCAGGAAACTTAGTTCCCAGTTTGGGAATCCCTGAATTCCAACCACCCAGACCAAAACCGAAACTGAACTAACCCAACTCCCTCCAGCTGGCCATTTCCTGTGTCCAGCTTCCCGGGCAAAGGTGCTGACCCCTCCCCCCGCCTAGCTCAGGTTACAAGCTGAGCACGTGTCCGGTCCTAAAGTCACCCCCTGCTCTCCCATCCCCCACACAGACAGTCCCTACTCCATCACAGCACCGTGTGGCCACTCTGGTTAATGCCCAGAACATTTCCTACATGGAGCAACAGTGACACCGTGTGGCCATGCAGGGAAATGCACAGAGCATTTCCTGGCTGGAGCAACAGTGATTCCATGTGGCCACGCAGGGTAATACACAGAGCATCACGCCTATGTAGAGGCTGTAGAGATACCTGGGGGGCTTAGGGGTCGTGGGGGCACAGATAGCTACGTCCAGGCTGGAGACATTCTGGTGGGCATTAGGGGCTTCATGAGGGGCACAAATATCTACGTCAGGGCTGGAGAGGTCCCTGGATGGCTTAGGGGGTTGTGGCGAGCATAGATACATACGTCCAGGCTGTAGTGGTCCCTGGGGGTTTAAGGAGTTGGTAAGGGTCACAGAAACCTACGTATGGTCTGGAGGGGTCCCTGGGGGACTTAAGGGTTTGTGGTTGCGCAGATACCTACGTACCAGTTGGAGGGGGCCCTGGGGAGCTTAGGGGGTTTGTGTGGCGTACACATAGCTATAACCAGGCTGGTGGGGGCCCTATGGGTCTTAGAAGGCTGGTGATACCTATGTAGGGATTGGAGAAGTCCTGGGGAGGGCTTTGGGGGTTCCTGGAAGTCACAAATATCTACGTCCAGGCTGGAGGAGTTCTGGGGGTATTAGGGAGTTGTGCGGGGGCACAGATACCTATATCGAGGCTGTAGGGGTCCTGGGGTTGCTTTGGGGCATTTTGGGGTACAGATACCTACTTCCATGCTGTAGGGGTCGCTGGGAGGATCAGTGGGTTCGTGAGGGTGCACAGATATCTACGTCCGGTCTATAGGGATCCTGGGGGGGGGGCTTAGGGGTTTGTAAGGGGCACAGATACATTTATCCAGGCAAGAGGGGTCCTAGGGACCTTAGGGGGTTCATGCTGGGCACAGATACCTGCATCTAGGCTGGAGGGGTTTTGGGGGTCTTAGGAGGGTTGTGTGGGCACAGATACCTATGTCGATGCTGGAGGGGTCCTGTCATGTCTTAGCGGATTCGTGGGGTCAGAGATACCTACATCTAGGCTGGAGGGGTTCCGGGGGGATTAGGTGTGTTTGGGGGGGGAACAGATACCTACATCCTGATGGTAGGTGGCCCTGGGTAGCTTAGGCGGTTTTTGTCGGTCACAGATACAAACATCCATGCTGTAGGGGTCCCGAGGGACTTTGTGGGGCTCTAGGGGTCACAGATACCTACCTACAGTCTGGAAGGTTCCTGTGGGTATTAAGGGGTGTGTGGGGCATACAGATGCCTACATCTGGGCTTGTGGGTTCCCTGGGGAGCTTAGAGGTTTGTGGAGAGCACAGATACCATTATCCAGGCTAGATGGGTCCTGGTGGGATTAGGGGGTTGTGGGGGGCACAGATACCTATGTAAGCAGAAGCAGGATGAACTCTACCCTCACATCTGGTGGTGAATTATGGCAAGTGTGGAAAAGGATTTCAGGGTCTGATCATGTTTGCATAGACACACCCACCGTGCGTGACACGGCCACGGCAGCCTGGGATGGTTACTTTGGCAGCTATGGTATCCCCAGTGTATTTGTTGTTGGGGTGTGAGATGTGGAGTGTTGTCACCCTGATTGTGTGGATGAGGAACTGTGAAACAGCTTTGAGACAGGGATTCTCACCATCAGTTGAGTGGCACTCACTAGACAAGGGAGTGGGCTCCTTGGATGAGCCAGAAACACCAATTACATCTTCTTCTCTTTTAACAGTTGAACAGTAGAGTTGGTTGTTAAATTTCTTAATAACTGAAGATCCAGGTTCCTGAGCTGAAGTCACTGAAGTGCTGTGTTAAATAGTGGGGGAGTTTGAAACAATATTGCAGAGCAGCTGATGGAGAAGAGCAGTTTGTGGAACACTTGGAATGGCTCACGGAGTGAAGTAAGCTAAGCAGTTTTTGGAGACAGCTGGAGCAGATCACAGGTTGGCTGGTGGAGCAGAGCAGCTGGTGGACTGAGCTGAGCAGTTTGTGGGAAAGGTAGAAGCAGAATCCCACGGAGAGGCAGGGCAGACAGCAGTGGACCACGTAAGGTGCCCCTTTCTACCCAGCCTGGCAGGGGGGAAAACCCGGCAGATAGACTCTTGAACTCTGGGGCTGCGGGACTGTGGGTGATTATGGGGTTGCTGGAGTCTTGAAATATTTGAGGTATTGTACTTTGGAGTCTTGGGGTGATTTGGAGATTGCTAGATTTTAGAGCCCAGAGAAAAGGACACGGCCTAGTTGACGTGTTTTCCAAATTTAATGCTATGTTGTTTATCTCACGTTATTAAACATTTTCTGCTATACCCAGATTCTATGATTGCGAGAGGGGAAGTATTGCCTCTTTGAGGCACCTAGGGGTGTGTATGTAAAATTTTCCCATGTCACTGGGTGAGGGCTCGATCTGGTTTGCATTACGTAATGGGGAAGGGACCCCTATGTATTGAACCCAGTCCTTGCTGCTATCAATTCAGCCTGGCAGACGGGTTCCACCTATGTCCAGGCTGAAGGGGTCCCTGGGGGTTTTAGGGGGTTCCTGGGGGGCACAGAGATCTAGGTCCAGGCTGTAGGGGTCCCTGGGGGGCTCAGGGGTTTGGTGGGGGGCACAGATACCTACGTCCCAGCTGCAGGGGTCCCAGAGGGGCTTAGGGGGTGTCATGGAGTGTGGTGGAATCTGGCCCTGCACCCCTCTTCCAGGGACACACAGTGACTCAGCCAGCCAGTAAAACAGAGGGTTGTTTTGGCCAACAGGAACGAAGGATACAGCAGGGCTTTGGGGCACAACCAGGACCCGTCAGTCGAGTCCTTCTGGGGGTTCAGGAAGCTTAGTTCCCAGTTTGGGATTCTCTGAATTCCAACTACCCAGCTCCAAACCAAAACTGAACTAACTCCCTCCAGCCGACCCCTTCCTGTGTCCAGCTTCCCGGGCAAAGGTGCTCACTCTCTCAGCCCTGCCTAGCTCGAGTTACAGGCTTAGGTCCTGTCCCTCACCTAAAGTCACCCCCTGCTCTCCCAACCCCCACACAGACAGTCCCCACTCCATCACAGTAATGCCCAGAGCATTTTGCGCATGGAGCAACAGTAAAACTGTGTGGCCATGCAGGGTAATGCCCAGAGCATTTCCCCCGTGGAGCAACGGTGACACCATGTGGCCACACAGGGTAATGCACAGAGCTTTTCCCTGCATGGAGCAACAGTGACACCATGTGGCCACGCAGGGTAATACACAGAGCATTTCCTGCATGGAGCAACAGTGTCACCATGTGGTCACGCACGGTAATGCACAGAGCATTTACTGCATGGAGCAACAGTGACACCATGTGGCCACACAGGGTAATGCACAGAGCATGACACCTACGTGAAGGCTGTAGAGATCCCTCGAGGGCTTACGGGAGTTCGTAGGGTCACAGATACCTACATCCAGTATGGGCGGGACCCTGGGAGAGTTAGGGGGGTTGTGAGGGGCATAGGTACTTGTGTCCAGGCTGTAGAGGTCCTGGTGGGGATTAAAGGCTTCCTGGAGGACAGCAATATCTACGTCCAGGCTGAAGGGGTCCCTGGACGCTTAGGGGGTTGTGGTGAGCGCAGTGATCCCTGGGGGTATAGGGACTTGGTGAGGGGCACAGATACCTATGTATGTCCTGGAGGGGTCCCTGGGGGGGGGCTTAGTGATAGTGTAGGAGACACGTCCAGGCTATAGGCATTCTGGGGGGGCTTAGGGCTTTGGGGGGGCACAGATACCTACATCCAGGCTGGAGAGGTTCCGGAGAGGATTAGGGGTTTTTGCGGATGGCAGAGATACCTATCTCCATACTCTAGGGGTCCCGGGGGGCTTAGGGTTTTTTGGGAGGCACAGATATCTATGTCCAGGTTGGAGTGGTTCCTGGGGGGTTTAGGGAGTTCCTGGGGGGCACAGATACCTAGGTCCATGCTGTAGGGGTCCCTGGGTGGATTAGGGGTTTTCTGGGTGGCAGAGATACCTACGTCTAGGCTGTAGGGGTCCCTGGGAGGCTTAGGGGGTTTGTGGGGGGCAGCGATACCTACTTCCAGGCAATAGGGCTTCCAGGGGGAATTAGTGTGTTGGGGGGGCACAGATACCTAGGTTCAGGCTGGAGTGTTCCCGGGGGGGGGGGCTTAGGCCGTTTGTGTTGGGCACAGATATCTGCATCCAGGCTTGAGGGGTCCCTGGGGGGGCTAAAGCGGTTTCTGGTGGGCACAGATAACTACCCCCAGGCTGGAGGGGTTTCTCAGCACTTAGAGGTTGTGGGGGGCACAGATACTTCCATCCAGGCTGGAGGGTCCCTGGGGGGCTTAGCGGGTTCATGTGGGGCACAGATACCTAAGTCCAGGCTGGATGGGTCCAGGGGGGGCTTATGGGGTTCAGGGAGCACAGATGCTTATCTGTAGGCTATAGGGGTCCCTGGTGGGCTTAGGGGGTTTTGGGGGGGGCCCAGATACCTAAGTCCATGCTGTAGGCGTCCCTACAGGTGCTTATGGGTTCGTGGGGTGCACAGATACTTATGTCCAGTCTGGAGGGGACAGGGGGGGTTGGGGTTTCATGAGGGGCACAGATATGAACCTCCAGGCTGTAGGAGTCCCAGGGAGGCTGTGGGGGTACAGATACCTACATCTAGTCTGGAGGGGTCCTGGGGGTTATAGGGGGTTTGTGGGGGGCACAGATACCTAGGTACAGGCTGTCGGTGTCCCGAGGAGATTAGGTGGTTCACTGGGGGCTCAGATACATCCAGGCTGGATGTGTCCCGAGGAGCTTAGGGGGTTTGTGGGGTGCTCAGACACCTGTGTCCAGGCTGTAGGGATCCCTGGGAGGTTAGAGGTTCGTGGGGGTCACAGATAGGGACTTCCAGGCTGAAGGGGTCGCTGGGACGTTTAGGGGGTTTGTGGGAGTACAGATACCTACGTCCAGGCTAAAGGGGTAATGGGGGTGCTTAGGGAATCGGGGCGGACACAGATACCTACGTCCAGGGTCTAGGGGTCCCGAGGGGATTGGGGGTTGAGGGGGGAACAGATGCCTACGTCCTAGCTGAAGGGGTCCTGGGTGGTTTAGGAGGTTCGTTGGAGTCACAGATACCTAAGTCCAGGCTGTAGGGGTTCCTGGGGCATTCGGGGATTTCTGGGGGTCACAGATACCTACGTTCAGACTGGAAGGGTTCCAGAGGGCTTAGGAGATTTATAGGGGGACAGATACCAACATCCTGGCTGTAGTGGTTCCCATGGGGATTAGGTGGTTTATGGGGGGCACAGATTACTCATAGACTCATAGACTCTAGGACTGGAAGGGACCTCGAGAGGTCATCGAGTCCAGTCCCCTGCCCTCATGGCAGGACCAAATACTGTCTAGACCATCCCTAATAGACATTTATCTAACCTACTCTTAAATATCTCCAGAGATGGGGATTCCACAACTTCCCTAAGCAATCTATTCCAGTGTTTAACTACCCTGACAGTTAGGAACTTCTTCCTAATGTCCAACCTAAATCTCCCTTGCTGCAGTTTAAGCCCATTGCTTCTTGTTCTATCATTGGAGGCTAAGGTGAACAAGTTTTCTCCCTCCTCCTGATGACACCCTTTTAGATACCTGAAAACTGCTATCATGTCCCCTCTCAGTCTTTTCTTTTCCAAACTAAACAAACCCAATTCCTTCAGCCTTCCTTCATAGGTCATGTTCTCAAGACCTTTAATCATTCTTGTTGCCCTTCTCTGGACCTTCTCCAATTTCACCACATCTTTCTTGAAATGTGGTGCCCAGAACTGGACACAATACTCCAGTTGAGGCCTAACCAGCGCAGAGTAAAGCAGAAGAATGACTTCTCGTGTCTTGTTTACAACACACCTGTTAATGCATCCCAGAATCATGTTTGCTTTTTTTGCAACAGTATCACACTGTTGACTCATATTAAGCTTGTGGTCCACTATGACCCCTAGATCTCTTTCTGCCATACTCCTTCCTAGACAGTCTCTTCCCATTCTGTATGTGTGAAACTGATTGTTCCTTCCTAAGTGGAGCACTTTGCATTTATCTTTATTGAACTTCATCCTGTTTACCTCAGACCATTTTCTTTGGCAAGTCAGGAAGGGCAAAGGCTAGACTGGAAGCACCTGCGGCTCATGCCCCAGCCTTTGTGACACCCAACCCCCAACTCCTTTCCAGGCTCTAGCTGAAGCCAGAGCATTGGCCTGAGCCGCCAAGAAGAGGTTCCAGCCCTGATGGGAGCAGGACTTTCAGCACGAAGGTAAAACTGCAGCAACACAACCATGAAGCAACTTGAACTCTGAATGCCTGCTCTGAAGTCAGACATCTTATCCATTAGGCCACATGAGAAAAGCCCCTCCAAGCACTTCTTTAGAAAAGGCAGACACTGTGTTTCTCAGGTCTTCTACTGATGGGGGCCTGAGACTCTCTGGGCACAAGAAGCAGAGTTCCCAGCGACACGTGAGAATTAATTCTATGGAGCCAGGTACAGGACTTTGGCAGGGAGGCTCAGGAGTGGGGGATTGGGGTGCAGTGGACGGGCTGGCTGTCTAGGTGAGGAGATTTAGTGACCCTCAGGTGCAGGTTGGAGGAAGAGGAGGAGGAATTGGCAGTGGCCGTGGAGAAGAAGAGGAGGGGTGGAGACTCTTAGCAAGCCTGGCTAGCTCAGTCAGTAGAGCATCAGGCTCTTAATGGGAGGGCTGGGGTTTGAGCTGCTGTCCAGGGACTCAGCTTTTAAGTTACCTTGTGTGCCAGGAGCCAAATGATTCCTGGTGGTGCCCAGAGCCATGTGTGGGACAGAGAGGCTGAGACTTGTGGCACCTGCTCTGCGGCAGGGATCCTGGCAGCTCAGACTCAGGGAAGGCTTCTACGGTCAGAGGTGCTGACTTTGAGAGTTCCCAGGCAGTGCTCAATGCCTGCTCCACCTCAGGCCCTGCCCCCAAATCATCAAATCTCTTCCCACCCCACCCTGCCCCACTTCTTTCTCTCCTCACTCCTCCAGCACACCCCATCAATGGCCAGCAGGAGGCGCTGAAGGAGAAGAGGAGGAGCTTATCAGCCAGGCCTGCTAGCAGGTGGGAGGTGCCAGGGCAGAGTTGGCTGCTGGGCACCTTTTTTTTTCTCTCTGTTGCTTCTGCAGCCCCCATGGATTCGCTGACTTGGCTCCTTTCACACGCTAGAGAGAGAAGCAGAACCAGGGCTATGGCTGATCTATGGGGCACTAGGTGAGTGCCAGAGGCTTCAGGTGCTGAGAAGTGGTGTCCCAGGAATCTCTATGAAAGGAGCAGAACAGGATTTACTTGGGGTGGGGAGAGAATTGAGAGTGTCTCAGGGGGTTGTTGAGGGGTATTGCCCGGGTTAGAGAGTAGCTAAAACATGGGCCTCGCTGTGAGCAGGATTTGAACCTGCACAGGGAAACCCTATTGGATTTCAACTCTAACGCCTTAACCACTCGGCCATCACAGCTGTGAGCACAAAACTGCCCCACTGCCAGAGAAACTGGTAAAGAATCACAATGCCCAGGTGTGAAGTCATCTGAACTACAGAATTCCCACAGCAAACCTGGCTCCCAAAGCACAGGGGGGATTTTGGGTTTGTTCTCTTTGCTTAGCCATGTGCAGTCGCACAGAGAGCGCGTTTAAAAGTCTCCCCTCCCACAGAGCGGGAATGGGAAATGATTCTTAACTTGAAGCTTGATGTGAATGAGGATGTCCGGACCACAGGGCCAGGGACTGGCCTTTGCTATAGAAACCAGTGACACACGGAACCAGGCTAAGGAAAATGTTTCCTGGAGTCAGTAACTGGAATAGCAGCAGTATTGTGCAGAGAAATGTCTCACAAGAGGAGTCAGCGCATTGGTGGTTCGGTAGCAGAAGTCACAGATACAGCGGGGGAGGTCTGTGGATCGGGAGTGAGGGGCACTGGCAGAGCTGTGAGAGGGGAGCCCAGGGCTGGGATAACAGGGGCTGTGGGTCAGGACAGGCAGTTCTGCGCAGAGTGTTCAGAGCTGCCCTGTATCTGCCCTTTCTCTGCACCGTCCCTGCTCCCAGAATGCACCAGGCCCTGGACTGAACTCTTCCCCTGCAGGCTGAGCTGGTTTCGTTTGCTGTGATCCTGTTGGATGGGCAGGGGGGGAAGTGACAGTCCCAGCCCACAGCCAATGCCCCCCTGTCACCCAGCACCCTTGGCCCCAGATCCACCCAGCCTAGTAGAGAACTCAGCAGGGCAGGTCAGCCAGGAGCTGTGCCCCGCCAGGCACTCAGGGGCATCTACCCTGCAGCTGGGGGATCTCCCCAGCATGGTCCATAGGAGCTCACGCATTAACGGGGTAGCGGCAGCAGCTGTGTGGTGGGTTGGGCTGGTGACCCGGGTCCATCTCCTGGGGTCGGTTGGGTTCATGCTCAGACGACTGGCCCAGTTACCGGCCGAGCCCCCCAGCCACGCTGCTGCTGTTAGCGCACTAGCCTTGGGTGGAAGCTGCTGGCTGGCTGGACCCTGAGGGTGGATCCGGCACTAGGGGAAAGCCTCCGGCCTGGAGATTCGTTGCCAAGATTCCTGGGAGCTGCCCATCCCCATGGCTTGTGTGGCTGCCCCCCGGGGCCCAGCAATGGCTCTGGAGGGTGACTCGCGGCACCTGCGGGGAGGTGATCCAGGCAGCGGGCAGCTGGGGGGTCTGACTTACTGATAAAATTGGTCTCTTCATTCCCTGGTGCTCGGCAGCCTGGGTCAATACCGACACCTCCCAGGAACAGGTCGGGGTTGGGTGGGGTTAGAATTTCCCTCCAAAGCGATTTTAGGGTCTGATCCTGCAAGTCCCCCATGTACTCAGTACAGGATGGGAAATCTCAGGGGTTGTGTTCACCTGTTCCCAGGGCTGTGTCCTCAAGACAGATTTGTGGGAGAAAGGAAATCACCACCGAGAGAGGAGTTGGGCTCAGGGTGGATTTTTGTGCTTTGGCAGGAAATTTAGGATCTGGGACTGGAGCCTTAAAGAGGGAGCGGGTGAAGGCTCCCCTCTGCTTTCAGGCTGAAGGAATCCTGGGTTTGGTTAGTCCATCCGGGGGGTCACATCACTCCCAGGCAAAGAGAGGAGGAGAACTCCCCCCACAATGACACATGCAGATCCTGGAGAAGAAGAAAGAGACAAGAGACCAGCAGCAGGTGAAGGTGACTGAGGAGGGGAATCCCTTGTGCATGTTACGGAGCACTTGGGAAGCTGTGGCCATTCAAACACACTGAGCTTTACTAACGAGCAAGGCCAGACTGCTGTGACTCGGAGAAGGGTTTAGGTGTCATAATGAACAAACAACTCAGCATGAAATGCCCGTGCGATGCTGTCATTGTCCTTGGATGTACAGACAGGAGAACAGTGACTAGATATAGGGCACTAGTGTTATCTCTGTATAACATGGGTCAGACCAACACTGGACTCTTGCACACAGTCATCTTGGCCACATTTTAAGAAGAAGAATGAAAAATTGGATGGGGGGCAGAGAAGAGAAAAAAAAGTGCTGAAAAGTTGCCTTCCAGTGCAAGACAAGAGCTCAGTCTGCTCAGTTTATCACAGAGAAGACCAAGAGGTCACTTGATGACAGTGTGTAAATCCCCTCCCAAAGAGAAAATTCTGGGTACTGAAGGGTTCTTTAACCCAGCAGCAAAAGGCAGAACAAGAACCAGTGGCTGGAAATTAATGGCAGAGAAACTAAACTGAGAAATAAGGGACACATTTGCAATCGGGTGATTAAACATTGGAACAAAGTACCCAGGGCAATGATGGATTCTTCACCCCACATGGGAGTGGCAGGAGGGGGCAGGGGGTGCTGAAGAAAGTGCTCTCGGGTGAGATAGAAAACCATTTCTCTCCGGTGCTTGGCTGGTGGCCTTGCTCTCATGCTCAGGGTCTCCCTGATCTCCGTTGCTGGGGTCAGGAAGGAATTTCCCCCAGCTCACACTGGCAGGGATGTTGGAGTTTTTGTCATCCTCTGTGGCATGGGGCACAAGTCACTTGCCCAGATCAGCTGGGTACCTCTCACCAAATCCACTCCAGTGCAGGGGCCTCCAGTATTGGTACCCCTCTGCCTCTCCTATGCGCCGTCTGTAGCACACAACGGGATATTCTCCTAAGGGCTGGAATATTTTGGTTTAATCCCAGTGGTTGGGCTCTGTGCAGGGGTGACTTTGTGGCCTGTCACATGCATGGGGGTTAGACAGGATTATTTAGTTGTCTTGACTGGCCTTAAAATCTAGACATGGATGTTCTGGCTACAATGTTGCAGTGTCTGACTCGTGGTCTCTCCAGCTCCCAAGGGCCTCGTTCCAATCGAATTCCAGGCCAGGATTCAGAGACTGGCCGCTGCAGGGCAAGGCAATGGGGGCTGGTGGGAGTCACTTTGGGGCTGTCACTAGCCACAGAAAACAAAACCTCTCCCAACATCCCGACTGCTGCCATCAGGGCATCTGGCCGTAGAGGAGCCGGGTCAGCGCCCTCCGTGGAAGGAGTCGGGGGGATGGAAACCCCCAGGATGGGGAGTTGTGTGTTTCAGCCGTGTTAGTATCACTCAAACACATGCGCAGTACCCACACGCAGAGCCAGTTCATTCTGTAAAACCCCCAGACCCACGAGGGGCATGTTAATCTCAGCACAAGTTCTGCTTTAACCCATTAGAAATAACCCTGTAATTATTGTGGCGTCTCAGTGCCAGAGGACGCCAAACCCCTGAGCTGTCAGTAGAGCAGCCCGGGCCTGTGGGAGCCGGGCGGGGGGGCCACAGGGCAGAGGCAGCGCGGAGTGAAAGGGCTTCACCACCCCCAGATGGGCCTGGGGGGGTCACGGGGGGGCTGAGCTGTCTCTTTCCCATCCTCCCAAGGATTGCGGAGACAAGCAGGTGTGAGCCCCGGGCTCAGATTTCTAATTGTAGCTGTGATGGCACAATGGGAGGAGGATTGAAGCCGAAACCCTGGGGTGCAGGAGTAGCGAGAAGAGGAGCCTCACCACCATTGCTTTTTCTTTTCCTCTTGTGTTGTGTTTCATAGCAAGGGAAAAGAAGTCGCGGGGATGGAGTCCAGCCCTGAGGTGAGATGGAAAGTGAACAAGAGCAGTGACAGCGTGAATCCTGTTGATGCCAGGCAAGAGCTGCCCAACTGGGACAAGAGTAACCGTCTCTGTCGGTGAGATGTGTATCTGGTTTGGGAAGGGCTCTGGTCACAGCTCTCCTGGCTCCAGGCAGGGACTTCCCTTTACCTGGGTGTGGGTTTCCGGACTATCTGTGGCTTCAAGGGAGATGATGTTGCCATTTGTGAAGGCTGATCATCTCTCTGGCCAGGAGTGGTGTGTGCTCCCTAGCAGAAAGTTGGATCCATGAGGGTGACTCCCTGTTGTGAATTTCTTTCGTCCTCCTAGGTTTCTCTCTCTGTGTTGGCCAACTTTCACTCAAACTCTCTCTGTCTCTCCTTTCATGGACAGCTGTCATGTTCAGTTGCCTGCATTCTCTTCCTCTGCTCCCCCTCCCCCAGTCTCCTATGGGCTCAGCTGGGTCTATCTACCCACGGGCAGGGTCTCTGCCATACTGGGAAGGATGTGTCCTGCCTGCCAGGATAAGGGGGTTGCTCCTCCCACCCCCTATCTTCCGGAAGACCTCATTGCTGTAACTGGTCACAGTGTGAGTGACCATTCATGTCTTTGGGGCTGTGAGGTCTGAGAGTGAGAGGGGTGGGCTCACGGTCATGGCTTTGGGCAGAGGAGAAGTGGGGCTGGGATTAGAGATGCCCCTTTCACCCGCTAGCTCCATTACTGCATCACTCAAAAGCCTCGCTCAGGGTCCACTATGCTTCCTTGTGCTGGGCACTGCAGGGACAATCAGAGGGACAGCAGGATGCATGAGGAAATAGATGAGTGTGTGAGGTAGATGGGTGAAGGGGTGTGTGTGGCATACACTGGGGATGGATGGGGGGTTGAGGGTTGGACAGACAGCAGGACAGATGGAGAGCTGTAGGGAGGGATGGTGGTGTCACAGGCTGGACTTGTGATGGGTTCAGCTCATGGCCACTGACTCTATCATCTCCTGCCCCCATCTGCCCGTCTGACTCTGCCCCTGTTTCTTGCAGGCAGCACTCAGCAGAGTCTGGCCCTGTTGTTACACTGGTGCCTACATCCAGCGCACACCTGTGCATAATGTGCTCCTGGAGAGCTCAGGCAGGGAGAAGCATGTGGCTCATGGCTGCTGAACCAGCTACTCCAAAGAGTGCCGCAGATCTCCCCCTCCTTGGGCAGCAACACCCTGACTGGGGGGTTCCCTGTCCCTCCTCGCTGCCAAAGCAGCCTGCTCAGCGCAGAAACCGAGGTCACCTGCCTCCGCCCAGCCTCTAGCTGGAGCTGCTCCAGCCCCGAACTGCTGGTATCCAGCCTGGCTGGAGTTGGTGCGATGTCCTAGTGGAGTCCGTTCTTTCTCCCTGGTAGATTATGATTTTCCCACTGTAGTTAGTTGCTCTTTCTCTGCTTCCCCATAGCCCCTCCCCAGTGATAGTGACCTCTGCTGGCCAGGCACGGGAGTGTCCTGTAGGTGCCTTCTTGTAGGAGCAGTGACTCCTGGTGGCGAGGGGCAGCAATGCCTGGCATGTATCCCGCCTAGCATTGCTGCAGTGACCCCTGATGGCAACTGAGGGCAGTTGTCTATGTGACCCCACTACTCCCATTGTGCCTGTGAGCGCTGGTGGGTAGGTGAGGCAGGGCTCTGTATGTATATCAGCCATTGGGGAGAGCCCTCTGCGTATCCCACTCTCATCTCGGTGACTCGTGTTGCCCAGGTGGCGCAGTCCCTGTGTGTATTTACTTCCCCCAACCCCTGCATTGGGCCTATGACCACTGGTAGCCAGAGGAGTCAGTGCCCAAGCTGTATTCTTCACCTCCCCCAAGGTGGCAGGGTGCCTGGGTGGCTGTGTCAGGCAGTGCCCTGGGTATCTTCCAACCCCTTTGTGGCAGTGAGCCCTGCTTCTGGTGTGTATCACTCCCCCACTAGGGATGTGCACTGGTGGCCAAGTATGGCAGTGCCCTTTGTGTAGCCCCCTCCCTCCCACCCTGCCCCAGGGTGACCAGATAGAAAGTGTGAAGAATTGGGATGGGGTGGGGGATAATAGGCACCAACATAAGAAAAAGGCACCGAATATCAGGACTGTCCCTATAAAATCGGGACATCTGGTCACCCTATCCCCTCTACCCCTGTGCCAGGTATGGCAGGCACTGATCCCTGGCATCCCTGTGGGGCAGTACCCTCTGTCTATCCCCCAATTGGGGCAGTGACCCCTGCTAGTCAGGTGGGGCAGTGCCCTGCGTGTGTGTGTCCCCTATTTAGGTAGTGACCCCGATGGCTAAGTGAGGCAGTGGCCTTTGATTTCCTCTTCTCTCCCCAGCCCCCTCTGTCTCTGGGGTAGGGCCCCCAGTTGGGGCACTACTCGATGTGTATCTCTACTAATTGGAGCAGTGACCTCCCCGTGGTGCCCTGCTGTGGCAGTGCCCTATTGGTATCTCCCACCCCCTCTCCCCACGCCATTGTGGTAGTGGCCACTCCAGGCAGTGGCCCGTTTATCATCTCCCCCCAACCAGCACCATAGCAGCAGTGCCCCCTGGTGGCCATGTGCGGCAGTGCCCTGCCTGTATCCCCCCCAACCATTGCTGCAGTGACCCCAGGTGCCCAGGTTGAGTAGTAGCCTGTGTGTACCTCAGCTCTTGGGGCAGTAACGTGTGGGGCCAGCTAAGACAGTGCACAGTCTGTGACGTCTGGTGGCCACGTAGGGCAGTGGCCTGTATGTACCATCTACTCTGGAGAAGTGACCCATCTCCACGGGCCCCAACCGTGCGGGCCCTGATCCCAGCTCCAGGGACCCAACCCGCAGGGGCCCTAACCCCAGCTCCAGGGGCCCAATCAGTGCGGGCCCTGACCCCAGCTCCAGGGACCCAACCCGTGCGTCACCTAACCCCAGCTCCAGAGGCCAAACCTTGCGAGCCCTAACCCCAGCTCCAAGGTCACAGCCCGTGCGGGCCCTGACCCCAGCTCCAGCGGCTCAACCCGTGGGGGCAAAGACCCCAGCTCCAGGGGCCCAGCCCGTGCGGGTCTTGACCTAAGCTCCAGGGGTCGAACCCGTGGGGGCAAGGACCCCAGCTCCAGGGGCCCAACCCCTGGGGGCCCTAAACCCAGCTCCAGGGGCCCAACCCGTTAGGGCCCTGACGCCAGCTCCAGGGGCCCAACCTGTGGGGGCCCTGACCCCAGCTCCAGGGGCCCAACCCGTGCAGGGCATGACCCCAGTTCCAGGGGTCGAACCCAGTGGGGCCCTGGTCCCACCCAGTGGGGCCCTGACTCCAGCTCCAGAGGCCCAACCCGTGGGGGCCCTGACTCCAGTTCCAGGGGCGCTCCCCGTGGGGGCCCTGACCACACCTATAGGAGCACACCCCGTACGGGTCCTGACTCCAGCTACAGGGGCCAAACCCATTGGGGCCCTGACCCCAGCTCCAGGGGCCCAACCCGTGGGGGCCCTCCCCCCAGCTCCAGGGGTCCCACCCGTGGAGGCCCTGACCCCAGCTCCAGGGGCCCCACACGTGCGGTCCACGACTGCAGCTACAGAAGCCCCACCTGTGGGGGCCCTGACCCCAGCTCCAGGGGCCAAACCCGTCAGGGCCCTGACCCCAGCTCCAGGGACCCAACCCGCAGGGGCCCTAACCCCAGCTCCAGGGGCCCAATCAGTGGGGGCCCTGACCCCAGCTCCAGGAACCCAACCCGTGCGTCCCCTGACCCCAGCTCCAGGGGCCCAACCCTTGCGAGCCCTGACCTCAGCTCCAAGGTCACAGCCCGTGGGGGCCCTGACCTCAGCTCCAGGGGCCCCAACCGTGCGGGCCCTGACCCCAGCTACAGGAGCCCCACCTGTGGAGGCCCTGACCCTAGCTCCAGGAGCCCCACCTGTGCGGGCCCCGACTCCAGCTGTAGGGGCCCCACCCGTGGTGGCCCTGACCTAAGCTCCAGGGGCCCCACCCGTGCAGGCCCTGATCTCAGCTCCAAGGGCCCCACCCATCGGGGCCCTAACCTCAGCTCCAGGGGCCCAAACCGTGCGGGCCCAGACCCCAGCTCCGGGGGCCCAACCTTGGGAGCTCAGACCCCAGCTCCAGTGGCCCAACCCGTAGGGGCCCTGACTCAGCTCCAGGGGCCCAACCCGTGGGGGCCCTGACCCGAGATCCAGAGCCCCAACCCGTGACGGTCCTAACCCCAGCTCCAGCAGCCCCTCCCGTGGCGGCCTTGACCCCAGCTCCAGGGGCCCAACCCGTGCGGGCCCGGACCCCAGCTCCTGGGCCCCACCCGTGGGGGCCCTGACCCTAGCTCCAGGGGCCAAACACGTGCGGGCCCTGACCCCAGCTCCAGTGGCTCCACCACTGCGGGCCCTGACCCCAGCTCAAGGGGTCCAACCCATGGGGGCCCTGTCCCCAGCTCCAGGGACCCCACCCGTGCGGACCCTGACCCCAGCTCCAGGGGTTCGACCCGTGCGGGCCCTTACTCCTGTAAGCAGAGTCAGGATAAGCTCTACCCTGACATCTGGTGGAAAGAATTTCAGAGAGTGTATTTGCATAGGCACTCCCACCCTATCCCAGACTGCCAAGCTGTGGGACTGCTTGGTGACAAATTGCTCACCCTCAGTTGGGTGGTACTGGCTAGACATGGGACATGGGTTCCAAAACCCAGAGAATGGAGAGAGTGGGTAGGGATAGGTTTCTGTGCCTGGTGGTGCAGGGTCCTTGTGGAGCCAGAGGCACCAGTTTTACCCCGTCCTCTCTCCACTGTGGAATGTCAGAGTTGTTTTTTTTTATTCCCTTAAGAATTTAATTACAGGTTACTGAGCTGAACTCACTTTGGGCTAATGGTGCACTAGCACTGGGGCTCCCCTACTATGAGCTGGAATCACTAAGAGCTGAAAATCACTGAGCTGAGAGCACTGAGTACTGTGCTAACTAGTGGGGAGCCCAAAGCTATACTGTGGAGCAGAGCTGCTGGCGGAGTGGAGCAGTTTGTGGGGACGGCTGGAGCGGATCACGGGACAGCTGGTGGCAGCGCAGGGACTGGCAGCGCAGAGTAGCTGTGAGCGGCCTGCAGAGCTGAGCAGTTTGCAGGGACAACTGGAGCAGCTCACAGAACAGCTGGTGGAGCAGAGCAGCTGGCGGAGCGGAGCAGTTTCTGAGAACGGCTGGAGGAGCAGAGTGGAGCGGCTGGTAAAGCGGAGCAGTTCGTGGAGAAGCCGGGAGCAGAATCCACGGAGAGGCAGGGCAGTTGGCCCCAGACCACGTAAGGTGCCCCTTTCTACCAGGCTGGCGGGGGAGACCTGCAGATAGACTCTCGAACTTTGGGCTGCACTGACCCAGGACAGAGACTTTTGGGACTGTGGGTGATTTGGGGGTTGCTGGACTCAAGAGCCCAGGAAAGAGGACACAGCCCAATTTCCTGGGGTGGGTCTTTGCTCACGGTTTGGTCTACGAACTCTAGTAGAGGTGTTTTTTCCCAATTTAGTGTTTGTTGTTTATCTCATGTATTAAATCTTTTCTCCTACACCGAGACTCTGTGCTTGCGAGAGGGGAAGCATTGCCTCTTTGAGGCGCCTAGGGGTGTGTGTAAGATTTTCCCAGGTCACTGGGTGGGGGCTCGAGCTGGTTTGGCATTGGGTTATTGAAACGGAACCTCTGGATACTGAACCCGGCCCTTGTTGCTGCCAACTTAGAGGGGCAGAAGGGTTACACTCCAGCTCCAGGGTCCCAACCCATACGGACCCTGACCCCAGCCCCAGGCGCCGAACTCGTGGGGACCCTGACCACAGCCTCAAGGGCCCAAACCCTGGGGGCCCAGACCCCAGCTCCAGGGGCACAAAACGTGTGGGCTGTGACCCCAGCAACAGGGGTCCCACCCGTGGGGACCCTGACCCCAGCTCCAGTAGCCCAACCCGTGCGGGCCCTGACCCCAGCTCCAGGGCCCCAACCCGTACGGGTCTTGATCCCAGCTCCAGGGGCCCCATCCATGGGGGCCCTGACACTAGCTCCAGGGGCCCAACCTGTGCGGTCCCTAACCCCAGCTCCGGAGCCCAACTCGTGGGGGCCCTGACCCCAGCTCCAGGGGTCCAACCCGTGCGGGCCATGACACCAGCTCCAGGGTCCCAACTGTGCGGGCCCTAACCTCAGCTCCAGGGGCCAAACTTGTGTGGAACCTGACCCCAGCTCCAGGGGCCCAACCAGTGGGGGCCCTGTCCCCAGCTTCAGGGGCGCAACCTATGCCGAACCTGACCCCAGTTCCTGCGGCCCCACCCGTGCGGGCTCTGACCCCAGTTCCAGGGGCGCCACCCGTGCGGGCCCTGACCCCAGCTCCAAAGGCACAACCCGTGTGGGTCCTGACCCGAGCTCCAGCGGCCACACCCGTGGGGTCCCTGACCCCAGCTCCAGGAGCCCAACCCGTGCGGGCCGTGACCCAAGCTCCAGGGGCCCCACCCGTGTTGGCCCTAACCCCAGCTCCACGAGCCCAAGCCGTGGGGACCCTGACCCCAGCTCCAGGGGACCCACCCGTGTTGGCCTTGACCCCAGCTCCAGGGTCCAACCCGTGGGGCCCTGACACCAGCTCCATGGGCCCCACCCGTGGGAGTCCTGACCCCGGCTCCAGGGGCCCAACCCATGCGGGTCCTAACCCCAGCTCCAGGGGCCCAACCCGTGCGGGCCCGGACCCCAGCTCCTGGGCCCCACCCATGGGGGCCCTGACCCTAGCTCCAGGGGCCAAACACGTGCGGGCCCTGACCCCAGCTGCAGTGGCTCCACCACTGCGGGCCCTGACCCCAGCTCAAGGGGTCCAACCCGTGGGGGCTCTTACTCCAGCTCCAGGGGCCCAACCCATACGGGCCCTGACCCCAGCCCCAGGCGCCGAACTCGTGGGGGCCCTGACCCCAGCCTCAAGGGCCCAACACCTGGGGGCCCAGACCCCAGCTCCAGGGGCCCAACCCGTGCAGGCCGTGACCCCAGCAACAGGGGTCCCACCCGTGGGGGCCTTGACCCCAGCTCCAGGGCCCAACCCATGGGGACCCTGACCCCAGCTCCAGGCGCCAAACCCGTGGGGGCCCTGACTCCAGCTCCAGGGCCCCAACCCATACGGTTCTTGATCCCAGCTCCAGGGGCCCCATCCGTGGGGGCCCTGACACTAGCTCCAGGGGCCCAACCTGTGCGGGCCCTGACCACAGCTCCAGGGACCCAACCCGCAGGGGCCCTAACCCCAGCTCCAGGGGTCCAACCCGTGCGGGCCCTGACACCAGCTCCAGGGTCCCAACTGTGCGGGCCCTAACCTCAGCTCCAGGGGCCCAACCTGCGTGGACCCTGACCCCAGCTCCAGGGGCCCAACCCGTGGGGGCCCTGTCCCCAGCTCCAGGGGCCCCACACGTGCGATCCCCGACCGCAGCTACAGAAGCCCCACCTGTGGGGGCCCTGACCCCAGCTCCAGGAGCCCCACCTGTGCGGACCCCGACTTCAGCTCTAGGGGCCCCACCCGTGGTGGCCCTGACCTAAGCTCCAGGGGCCCCACCCATGCGGGCCCTGACCCCAGCTCCAGGGGCCCCACCCATGTGGGCTCTGAACCCAGCTCCAGGGGCCCCAACCGTGCGGGCCCTGACCCCAGCTACAGGAGCCCCACCCGTGGAGGCCCTGACTCTAGCTCTAGGAGCCCCACCTGTGCGGGCCCCGACCCCAGCTCCAGGGGTCCCACCCGTGGTGGCCCTGACCTAAGCTCTAGGGGCCCCACCAGTGCGGGCCGTGACCCCAGCTCCAGGGCCCAACCCGTCGGGGCCCTAACCTCAGCTCCAGGGGCCCAACCCGTGCGGGCCCTGACCGCAGCTCCAGGGGACCAACCCATCGGGGCCCTAACCCCAGCCCCAGGGGCCCAACCCGTGTGGGCCCTGACCCCAGCTCCGGGGACCCAACCAGTGGGGGCCCTAACCCCAGCTCCAGGGGCCCAACCTGTGGGGGCCCTAACCCCAGCTCCAGGGGCCCAACCTGTGGGGGCCCTAACCCCAGCTCCAGAGGCCCAACCCGTCAGGGCCCTGACCCCAGCTCCAGGGACCCAACCCGCAGGGGCCCTAACCGCAGCTCCAGGGGCCCAATCAGTGGGGGCCCTGACCCCAGCTCCAGGAAACCAACCCGTGCGTCTCCTAACCCCAGCTCCAGGGGCCGAACCCTTCCGAGCCCTGACCCCAGCTCCATGGTCACAGCCCGTGCGGGTCTTGACCTTAGCTCCCGGGGCCCAACCCATGGGTGCAAGGACCTCAGCTCCAGGGGCCCAACCCGTGGGGGCCCTAAACCCAGCTCCAGGAGATCAACCCGTGCGGGGCCTAACCCCAGCTCCAGGGGCCCAACCCGGTGGGTCCCTGACCCCATATCCAGGGACCCAACTTGTATGAGTCCTCACCCCGACTCCAGGGGCCCAACCCATCGGGGCCCTGACCCCAGCTCCAGGGGACCAACTCGTGGGGGCCCTGACCCCAGCTCAAGGGGCCCAACCCGTGGGGCCCCTCACCCCATCTCCAGGTACCCCACCCATGGGGGCTCTGACCCCAGCTCCAGGGGCCCCAACCGTGCGGGCCCTGACCCCAGCTACAGGAGCCCCACCCGTGGAGGCCCTGACTCTAGCTCCAGGAGCCCCACCTGTGCAGGCCCTGACCCCAGCTCCAGGGGCCCCACCCGTGGTGGCCCTGACCGAAGCTGCAGGGGCCCCACCCGTGCGGGCCGTGACCCCAGCTCCAGGGCCCAACCCGTCGGGGCCCTAACCTCAGCTCCAGGGGCCCAACCCGTGCGGGCCCTCACCCCAGCTCCATGGGCCCAACCCATCGGGGCCCTGACCCCAGCCCCAGGGGCCCAACCCGTGCGGGCCCTGACCCCAACTCCAGTGGCTGAACCCGCGGGGGCAAAGACCCCAACTCCAGGCGCCAAACCCGTGCGGACCCTGACCCCAGCTCCAAGGACCCAACCCGTGGGGGCCCTGACCTCAGCTCCAGGGGCCAACCCGTGGCAGCCCTAACTCCCCCTCCAGATTGTGAACACGTGGGGGCAATGACCGAAGCTCCAGGGGCCCAACCCGTACGGGCCCTGACCCAAGTTCGAAGGGCCTAGCCCGTAGTGGCCCTGATCCCAGCGCTAGCGGCTCAGCTCGTGGGGGCAAGGACACCAGCTCCAGGGGCCAAACCCGTGCGGGGACTGACCCCAGCTCCAGGGGCCCCACCCGTAGGGGCCCTAACCCCAGCTCCAGGCGCCCAACCAATTGGGGCCCTGACCCCAGCTCCAGGGTCCCAACCCGTGCGTCCCTTGACCCCAGCTCCAGGGGCCCCACACGTGCGGGCCCTGACCCGAGTTACAGGAGCCCCACCCGTGGGGTCTCTGACCCCAGCTCCACTGGCCAAACATGTGCGGGCCGTGACCCCCAGCTCCAGGAGCCCCACCCGTGGGAGCCCTGACCCCAGCTCCAGGAGCCCCATCTGTACGGGCCCTGACCCCAGCTCCAGCGGTTCAGCCCGTGGGGGCAAGGACCCCAGCTCCAGAGGCCCAACCCGTGCGGGCCTTGACCCAAGCTCCAGTGGCCCAACCCGTGGGGGCCCTGACCCCAGCTCCAGGGGCCCAGCCCGTTGGGGCCCTGACCCCAGCTCCAGGGGCCCAACCCGTGCGAGGCCTCACCCTAGATCCAGGGGCCCAGTCCGGTGGGGCCCTGACCCAGCTCCAGGGGCCCACCCCATGCGGGCCCTGACCCCAGCTCCAGGGGCCAAACCCATGGGGCCCTGACCCCAGCTCAAGAGGCCCAATACGTGAGGGCCCTCACCCCCGCTCCAGGGGCCCAACCCGTGCCGGCCCTGACCCCAGCTCCAGGGGCCTACCCTGTTGTGGCCCTGACCCCAGCTCCAGGAGCCCCACCTGTGCGGGCCCCGACCCCAGCTCCAGCCGCTCAACCCGTGGGGGCAAGGACCCCAGCTCCAGAGACCCAGCCCGTCCAGGCCTTGACCCATGCTCCAGTGGCCCAACTCGTGGAGGCCCTGAACCCAGCTCCAGGGCCCTTGCCCGTTGGGGCCCTGACCCCAGCTCCAGTGGCCCAACCTGTGCGAGGCCTCACCCCAGATCCACGGGCCCATCCTGTATGAGTCTTGACCCCGACTCCAGGGGGCCAACCCGTCGGGGCCCTCACCCCAGCTCCAGGGCCCAACCCGTGGGGGCCCTGACCCCAGCTCCAGGGGCCAACCCGTTCAAGGCCTGACCCCAGCTCCAGGGGCCCATCCCGGTGGGGCCCTGACCCCAGCTCCAGAGTCCCAACCCGTGCAGGCTCTGACCCGAGCTCCAGGGGCCCAACCCGTGGCGGCCCTTACCCCAGCTCCAGGGGCCCACCCCGTGCGGGCCCTGACCCCAGCTCCAGGAGCCAAACCTGTGGGGGCCCTGACCCCAGCTCAAGGGGCCAAACCCGTGGGGGCCCTGACCCTAGCTCCAGAGGCCCAACGCGTGGGAGCCCTGACCCCTGCGCCAGGGGCACAACCCATGCCGGCCCTAACCCCAGCTCCAGGGACCCACCCTGTGCGGGCCCTGACCCTAGCTCTAGGGGCCCAACCCATGCGGGCCCTGACCCAAGCTCCAGGGACCCAACCCGTGGGGAGCCCTGACCCCAGCTCCAGGGGCCCAACCCGTTGGGGCCCTGACCCCAGCTCCAGGGACCCAACTCATGGGAGCCCTCACCCCAGCTCCAGGAGCCCGACCTGTGCGGACCCCGACCGCAGCTCCAGGGGCCCAACCCTTGCGGGCTCTAACCCCAGCTCTACGGGCCCAACCCGTGCGGGCCCTGACCCCAGCACCAGCGGCTGAGCCCGTAGGGGCAAGGACCCCAGCTCCAGGGGCCCAGCCCGTGCGGGGCCTAATCCCAGATCCAGGGGACCAATCCGGTGGGGCCCTGACCCCAGCTCAAGGGGCGAAACCCGTGGGGCCCTGACCCCCGCTCCAGGGGCCCAACCCCTGCCGGCCCTGACCCCAGCTCCAGAGGCCCACCCCGTGGGGGACCTGACCACAGCTCCAGAAACATACCCCGTGCAGACCCTGACCTCAGCTCCAGGGACTCAACCCATGGAGGGCCCTGACCCCAGCTCCGGGACCCAACCCGTGCGGACCCTAACTCCAGCTCCAGGGGTCCAACCCGTGCAGACCTTGACCCCAGCTTCATGGGTCCAACCCGTAGGGGCCCTGACCCGGTTCCAGCGGCCCAACCTATGCCGGCCCTGTCCCCAGCTGATGCGGCCCCACCCTTGTGTTCCCTGACCCCAGCTCCATGCACCGAACTCTTGGGGCCCTGACCCCAGCCTCAATACCCCAACCCGTACACGCCATGACCCCAGCTCCAGGTGCCCATCCCGTGCGGGCCCTGTCCCCAGCTCCAGAAACCCAACCCGGGGGGGGCCCTTACCCCAGCTCCAGATGCCCAACCCCTGTGGGTCCTGACCACAGCTCCAGGGGCCCAACCCTTAGGCGCCCTGACCCCAGCTCCATGGGTCCAACCCGTAGGGGCCCTGACCCAGCTTCTGGGGCCCAACCTATGCCGGTCCTGTCCCCATCTACTGCGGCCCCACCCTTGTGGTCCCTGACCCCAGCTCCATGCGCCGAACTCGTGGGGCCCTGTCCCCAGCCTCAATGCCCCAACCCGTACACGCCATGACCCCAGCTCCAGGTGCCCAACCCGTGTGGGTCCTAACCACAGCTCCAGGGGCCCAATCCTTAGGCGCCCTGACCCTAGCTCCAGGGCCCAAAACCGTGGGGGCCCTGACCGCAGATCCAGGGGCCCAATCCGTGGGGCCCCTGCCCCAGCTCCAGGGGTCCAACCCGTGCAAGGCCTGACTCCTGTTCCAGGGGCCCAACCCGTGGGAGCCCTGACCTCAGCTCCAGGGGCCTAACCTGTGGGGGTCCTGACCCCAGCTCCATGGGCCCCACCAGTACGGGTCCAAACCCCAGCTCCAGGGGCCCATCCTATGCCGACCCTGACCCCAGCTCCTGCGGCCCCACCCGTGCGGTTCCTGACCCGAGCTCCAGGGGCTCAACCCGTGTGGGGCTTGATTCCAGCTCCAGGGGCACATCAGGTGCGGGCTCTGACCCAAGCTCCAGTGGCCATACCCGTGCAGGCCCATACCCCAGCTCCAGGGGTCCAACCCTTGTGGGCCCTGTCCCCAGCTCCAGGGGCCCAACTTTCGTTGCCAGACCCCAGCTCCGGGGGCCCAACCCGTGCAGGCCCTGACCGCAGCTCCAGGGGCCTAACCCGTGGGGGTCCTGACCCCAGCTCCAGGTGCCCAAACCTTGCGGGCCCTGACCTCGGCTCCAGCGGCCCAGCCCGTGCATCCCCTGACCCCAGCTACAGGGGCCTAAACCGTGGGGGCCCTGACCCCAGCTCCATGGGCCCCACCCGTACGGATCCGAACCCCAGCTCCAGGGGCCCAACCTATGCCGACCCTGACCCCAGCTCCTGCGGCCCCACCCGTGTGGTTCCTGACCTGAGCTCCAGGGGCCCAACCCGTGCGGGGCTTGATTCCAGCTCCAGGGGCACATCAGGTGCGGGCCTTGACCCAAGCTCCAGGGGCCCAACCCGTGGGGGCCCTGACCCCAGCTCCAGGGGCCCAAACCGTGGGGGTCCTGACCCCATCTCCAGAGGCCCAACCCATTCCGGCCCTGACCACAGCTCCAGTGGCCCATCCTGTGTGGGCCCTTACCCCAGCTCCAGGGGCCCAACTCGTGGGGGCCCTGACCCCAACCTCAAGGGCCCAACTCGTGGGGCCCTAACCCCAGCTCCAGGGGCCACCCCCATGGGGGCCCTGACCCCAGCTCCAGGGGCCCAACCTGTGCAGGCTGTGACCCCAGCTCCAGGGGCCCCACCTGTGTTGGCCCTGACCCCAGCTCCAGGGGCCCAACCCGTGGGGATTCTGACACCAGCTCCAGGGGCCTAGCCCATGTTGGCCCGGACCCCAGCTCCAGGGGCCCAACCCTGGTGGGCTCTGACCCCAGGTCCAGGGACTCAACCCGTACAGGCCGTGACCCCAGTTACAGGCGCCGAACTCGTGAGGGCCGTGACCCTAGCCTCTGAGGCCCAACCCGTGGGAACCCTGACCCCAGCTCCAGGGGCCCAACCCGTGGGGGCCCTGACCCCAGCTTCAGGGGCCCCACCTGTGTTGGCCCTGACCCCAGCTCCAGCGGCCCAACCCGTGCGTCCCCTGACCCCAGCTACAGGGGCCTAAACCGTGGGGGCCCTGACCCCAGCTCCATGGGCCCCACCCGTACGGGTTCGAACCCCAGCTCCAGAGGCCCAACCTATGCCGACCCTGACCCCAGCTCCTGCGGCCCCACCCATGCGGTTCCTGACCTGAGCTCCAGGGGCCCTACCCATGTGGGGCTTGATTCCAGCTCCAGGGGCACATCAGGTGCAGGCCTTGACCCAAGCTTCAGGGGCCCAACCCGTGGGGGCCCTGACCCCAGCTCCAGGGTCCCAAACCGTGGGGGTCCTGACCCCATCTCCAGAGGCCCAACCCATTCGGGCCCTGACCACAGCTCCAGTGGCCCATCCTGTGCGGGCCCTTACCCCAGCTCCAGGGGCCCAACTCGTGGGGGTCCTGACCCCAACCTCAAGGGCCCAACCCGTGGGGCCCTAACCCCAGCTCCAGGGGCCTAGCCCATGTTGGCCCGGACCCCAGCTCCAGGGGCCCAACCCTGGTGGGCTCTGACCCCAGGTCCAGGGACTCAACCCGTACGGACCGTGACCCCAGTTACAGGCGTCGAACTCGTGAGGGCCGTGACCCTAGCCTCTAAGGCCCAACCCGTGGGAACCCTGACCCCAGCTGCAGGGGCACAACCCGTGCGGGCCCTGACCCCAGCTCCAGGGGCCCCACCCGTGGGGGCCCTGACCCCAGCTCCGGGGGCCCAACCCGTGGGGGCCCTGACCTCATCTCCAGAGGCCCAACCCGAGCGGGCCCTTACCCCAGCTCCACGGGCCCCACTAGTAGGGGCCCTGACTCCAGGTCCAGGGTCCCAACCCGTGAGGGACCTGACCCCAGCTCCGGGGCCCAACCCGTGGGGGCCCTCACCCCAGCTCCATGGGCCCCACCCGTAGGGGCCCTAACCCCAGCTCCAGAGGCCCAACCCGAGCGGGCCCTGACCCCAGCTCCAGGGGCCCAGCCCGTGGAGGCCCCGACCTCAGCTCCAGGGGCGCTACCCGTGTGGGCCGTGACCCCAGCTCCAGGGGCCCAAACCTTGCGGGCCCTGACCTCAGCTCCAGCGGCCCAACCCGTGCGTCCCCTGACCCCAGCTACAGGGGCCTAAACCGTGGGGGCCCTGACCCCAGCTCCATGGGCCCCACCCGTACGGGTTCGAACCCCAGCTCCAGAGGCCCAACCTATGTCGACCCTGACCCCAGCTCCTGCGGCCCCACCCGTGCGGTTCCTGACCTGAGCTCCAGGGGCCCTACCCATGTGGGGCTTGATTCCAGCTCCAGGGGCACATCAGGTGCAGGCCTTGACCCAAGCTTCAGGGGCCCAACCCGTGGGGGCCCTGACCCCAGCTCCAGGGTCCCAAACCGTGGGGGTCCTGACCCCATCTCCAGAGGCCCAACCCATTCGGGCCCTGACCACAGCTCCAGTGGCCCATCCTGTGCGGGCCCTTACCCCAGCTCCAGGGGCCCAACTCGTGGGGGTCCTGACCCCAACCTCAAGGGCCCAACCCGTGGGGCCCTAACCCCAGCTCCAGGGGCCTAGCCCATGTTGGCCCGGACCCCAGCTCCAGGGGCCCAACCCTGGTGGGCTCTGACCCCAGGTCCAGGAACTCAACCCGTACGGACCGTGACCCCAGTTACAGGCGTCGAACTCGTGAGGGCCGTGACCCTAGCCTCTAAGGCCCAACCCGTGGGAACCCTGACCCCAGCTGCAGGGGCACAACCCGTGCGGGCCCTGACCCCAGCTCCAGGGGCCCCACCCGTGGGGGCCCTGACCCCAGCTCCGGGGGCCCAACCCGTGGGGGCCCTGACCTCATCTCCAGAGGCCCAACCCGAGCGGGCCCTTACCCCAGCTCCACGGGCCCCACTAGTAGGGGCCCTGACTCCAGGTCCAGGGTCCCAACCCGTGAGGGACCTGACCCCAGCTCCGGGGCCCAACCCGTGGGGGCCCTCACCCCAGCTCCATGGGCCCCACCCGTAGGGGCCCTAACCCCAGCTCCAGAGGCCCAACCCGAGCGGGCCCTGACCCCAGCTCCAGGGGCCCAGCCCGTGGAGGCCCCGACCTCAGCTCCAGGGGCGCTACCCGTGTGGGCCGTGACCCCAGCTCCAGGGGCCCAACCCGTGCGGGCCCTGACCCCAGCTCCAGGGGCCCAACGCGTGCGGGCCCTGACCCCAGCTCCAGGGCTCAACCTTGTGGGTCCTGAGCCCAGCTCCAGGGGACCATCCTGTGGGGGCCCTGACCCCAGCTGCATGGGCCCCACCCATAGGGGCCCTGACCCCAGATCCAGGGACCCAACCTATGTGGACCCTGACCCCAGCTCCTGCGGTCCCACCCGTGGGGGCTCTGACCCGAGCTGCAGGGGCCCAACCCGTGCATGCCCTGAGCCCAGCTCCAGGGGCCCAAGCCGTGTGGCTCCTGACCCCACCTCCAGGGGCCCAACCCGTTGGGGCCTTGACTCCAGCTCCAGGGCCCCAAACCGTGGGGGACCTGACCACACCTCCAGGTGCTCAACCCATGGGGCCCTGACCGCAGCTCCAGGGGCGACAACCGTGGGGGCCCTGACCCCAGCTCCAGGGGCCCAACCCGTGCGGGCTGTGACCCCAGCTCCAGGGGCCCCACCCATGGGGGCCCTGATCCCAGCTCGAGGGGCCCCACCCGTGTTGGCACTGACCCCAGCTCCAGGGACCCAACCCGTGGGGACCCTGACCTCAGCTCCAGGGGCCCCACCCATGTTGGCCCGGACCCCAGCTCCAGGGGCCCAACCCGTGGGGCCCCTGACCCCAGCTCCATGGGCCCAACCCGTGGGGGCCCAGACTTCAGATCAAGGGGCCCCACCCGTGGGGGCCATGACCCCGGCTCCAGGGGCCAAACCCGTGCGAGCCCTGACCTCAGCTCCAGAGCCCCAACCCGTGGGTGCCCTGACCCCAGCTCCAGGGCCCCAACTCGTGCAGGTCTTGACCCCAACTCCAGGGGCCGCACCCGTAGGGGCCCTGACCCCAGCTCCAGGGGCCCAACCCGTGCGGGGTCTGACCCCAGATCCAGGGACCCCACCCGTGTTGGCCCTGACCCCTGCTCCAGGGGCCCCAACCGTGCTGATCCTGACCCCTGCTCCACGGTCCCAACCCGTGGGGGTCCTGACCCCAGCTCCAGGGCCCAACCTGTGGGGGCCCTGACCCCAGCTCCAGGGACCCCACCCATGCGGGCCCTTACCCCAGCTCCAGGGGCCCAAACCGTGCGAGCCCTGACCCCAGCTCCAGAAACCAAACCTGTGGGGGCCCTGACCCCAGCTCCAGATGCCCAACCCGTGTGGGTCCTGACCCCAGCTCCAGGGGCCCAACCCGTAGGCGCCCTGACCCCAGCTCCAGGGCCCAAACCCTTGGGGGCCCTGACCCCAGCTCCATGCGCTGAACTCTTGCGGGCCCTGATCCCAGCCTCAAAGCTCCAACCCGTGCAGGCCCTGACCCCAGCTCCAGGTGCCCATCCCGTGCAGGCCCTGTCCCAAGCTCCGGAAACCGAACCCGTAGGGGTCCTGACCCCAGCTCCAGATGCCCAACACGTGTGGGTCCTGACCCCAGCTCCAGGGGCCCAACCTGTAGGCGCCCTGACCCCAGCTCCAGGGCCCAAACCCGTGGGGGCCCTGACCGCAGCTCCAGGGGCCCAATCCGTGGGGGCCCTGACCCCAGCTCCAGGGGCCCAACCCGTGCGGGGCCTGACTCCTGCACCAGGGGAGCAACCCGTGGGGGCCCTGACCCCAGCTCCAGGGACCTAACCTGTGCGGGCCCTGACAGCAGCTCCAGAGGCCCAACCCATGGGGGTCCTGACCCCAGCTCCAGGTGCGCAAAACCTGCGGGCCCTGACCCCAGCTCCAGGGGCCCAACCCGTAGGGGCCCTGACCCCAGCTCCAGCTGCCCAAAACGTGGGAGCCCTGACCCCATCTGCAGGGGCCGAACCCTTTCGTGCCCTGACCACAGCTCCAGTGGCCCAACCCGTGCGTCCCTTGACCCGAGCTCCAGGGGCCCAACCCGTTGTGGCCCTGACCCCATCTCCAGGGTCCTAACCCGTGCGGGGCCTGACCCCAGTTCCAGACGCCCAACCTGTGCGGACCGTCACCCAGCTCCTGGGGCCGAACTCGTGGTGGCCCTGACCCCAGCCTCAAGGGCCCAACACATGCTGGCCCTGACCCCATCTCCAGGGGCCCAACCCATGTGGGTCCTGACCCCAGCTCCAGGGGCCCAGCGCGTGAAGCCCCTGACCCCAGCTCCAGGGTCCCAACCAGTGGGGGCTCTTTCCCCAGCTCCAGGGGCCCCAATCGTGCAGGCCCTTACCCCTGCTCCAGGGGCCCAACCCGTGGGAGCCCTGACCCCAGCTCCAGGCGCCGAACTCGTGGGGGCCCTGACCCCAGCCTCAAGGGTCCTACCCGTGGGGGCCCTGACCCCAGCTCCAGGGGCCACACCCGTGGGGGCCCTGACCGCAGCCTCAAGGGTCCAACCCGTGGGGGCCCTGACCCCAGCTCCAGGGGCCACACCCGTGGGGGCCATTACCCCAGCTCCAGGGGCCTAACCCGTGCGGGCCCTAACCCCAGCTCCAGGTTTTGCAGGCACAGAGGGTGCCGGAGGCAAGCAACAGTGGTTCGTTGCCCAGAGTGCGTAGCGCCAATAAACACACCAGGGTGGAGAAGCAAGCAAAGTTTATTTGAGATCTCAAAGCGGTGCTGGGAGACTTGACATGTCTCAGATCCAGCCCCCTACACAAGCGGCTTTTTCCTTTTTATAATTTTTTTTCTCTTTCTTCTATCTCCCCCTCCTCCCCCCGTAGCAATTACGTAAGCGCAGGTGCATTAAGTAATCTTGGCTGCAGCAGCTCGTTAGTAAGTTTTCCTTCTGCAAGTTATCTTGTCCTTCTACTAAAGGTGCACAGGCCTCATTATTTCTGTTTAGACCAGTTAGAACTGTTGCAACTGATAACGGCTGTTACACCTCGCCTTTTAGGTCGATTAAAGTTCAAACATGGAGGGACTCTTGTCTGCTGAGGCCTAAAACCAGGAAGGCTCCATACCCTTGTGGCCTTCTACCCTCCCGACTTACCTAGGGTTATGCCAGAGTGACACCAACAACTCCCTCCTTTGAGAATACTCAACAAACTTTTGGCTGAGTGTTCTCACATTTTAAAGGATAACATCTGATTAAGCTCTAGGGAGCTGGAGTGCTTTATAGCAAGCAAGCAAGAGAAGAGTAACAATACACAACACCACACCAGTGAGCAGGAGGCGAGCAGTGCCTCCCCCTTGTCCTCCCCCAGGCTGGGTAACCAGCCCCAGAGGGAATCAGAAATAGTGGGTTTCCTTTCCTGGGCCTTCCACTGTTCAAAAGCCTGTTTGGCTGACAGGATGTGCTTGTTAATATCCTGTGCGCTTTCTGGGACATAAGTACAGTATTCATCCCCTATAAGGGCGCACACCCCGCCCTGGGAAGCCACACTTCCACCCAGGAAGTGTCCAAGTATGTCTCCATGATCACAAATCAGATGGTATTCCTGATGCATCTGTAAGGGCAGTGGGCCAAGTCTTGGGTACTCAAGATCACTCCGAATGGCCATCAGCTGGTCATTCAGGAAATCCCGAATTCCTAAACGTAATAGATCCCACTGCAATGCCTTCCAAGCCTCAGTTATATTCAATACCATCCTTTCTTGGTGTAGTACTATAATACACCTGTTATTTAACTATTCTCAGGTACTGTCAAAAGGCATTCCCATTAAGAGCATACATTATTAGTCATTGGAATGGTTTCAATATGGGTAAAATCTCTAGTAGCAGAACAAACTTTTTGGGTACTTGTTTTTTAAAATCTAATTAGAGAGAGCTATATATGCTGAGGGATTTATCCAAAACACAGGGCGCAGCCTGTAGAATAAACCCCAAAATCCATTCAATACCACTTTCCCAAACATGGGTCCCACAAATGTCCTCCCACCAGTGTATAATTCTTTGTTTCTTCACCAGGGTCAGTTCTTAATGTCCTTTCTAGTCAGGAATTCCTGGACTTTGGCAATTTCAGTGGAGCGAGTGTTCTTTCCTCTTTCCCAAAACAGTCGTGATGCAACATCCTACAGGGCAGAGGTTACTAGCACATAACCCTGTAATGGTTTTGATTCTTCTAGAAAAATTCAAAGGCACAGTAGATCTGTCAGTGGATAAGGGAGAGGTTACTAGCACGTCACCTTGTACTTTTTCCCTGCTGTCCAAAAGGCACAGTGGAGCTAGAAGGTGAAATAGGCTAATCATCAGTAGGAGAATTCTCCCGATGTGGAGTGGGTCTTTTTGCAGTGAGAATCTTGGGTCCAAGCAGTCAGTCTTTGGCACTTCACAGCGGTGTTTGTAGTCATCAGGACTTAAGGGCCTTTCCAGCATGGAGCCAAGGCAGTCTTTCGTTGGTGGACCTTTACATCAATCCCATCTCCTGGTTCCAAGGAGTGGCAGGGCTGCTAGGGTCTTTGGGTAGCGCTTCTTTACCTGTGAGAAAAGAAACTTAACACATTTCGTTAGTGCCTGGCAATGTTTTGCAAATCTCATAGCTGCATGGGCAAATTCAAGCCCTCCTTTTCCTGGTTGTTAGCCAAGTCTTAACTGTGAGCAGTGTCCTTGAATGGAGTCAGTGTCTTATCTATAGCCTGAGCTTGCTATTTTTTTTTATTCTTTTCAGTTAATTCATTTTGTTCTTTGTCCTTCTTCCCTTTTTGGCTTCTTTTAACCTGCAAAGGAAACTTTCACTTTTTACTTATACACCTTTTTCCCCAACAATGAAGACATAAACATTGTCATTATACAGTACATTAGTCTTATTATTTAATATATGCCACACACACCCTTTTACTAAAATAACCTTATTACAGAGCTTTGGAGCAACAAGCCGGGACAAGCACACCCACTTTGAGGAGTTCATTCAATTCAACCTCTAGTCCAATAGCCTTCCACCATCCCCAGCCTTCTGGCTAGAAATCTGAGGTAGCCAGAAAGATCCCATGTACAATATGGGGAGTGGGTTAACATTTCATGTCTTTGCTTTCAAAGACTGTTGGTATGCAAATTTTAACAACAATTTTTGCAATTAACAACTTGGCCAATGAAGTGTCTTTTCCTTACTTAAGGAAATGCATTAGACTTTAGTATATTACATTCTTCTGATTTATTCAAACACTTTGTATTTCAAGTTGAACAAAACAAGTATCTGCATTTTAATTTAACCTTTGTTTGATTTTAAACTAGACTATTTTATAAAAATATTAAACACAAAAATTCCAGCCACAAGACAAACACCACAAGACAGAACATAGAACACAAAACATAATTTCTATTGTGCCAGGAAATGCATGGTATGTTGAATGCTGTTCAGCTGGCATCAGTTTTCTCTGATTATCTGAAAGACAAAAAAAAACAAGAGGTCTACCCACCCTTTCTGGGCAGACAATCATCACTTGAAATATACAAATACCCTTCTTGACTTCAGGCAAAAACAGAGGAATTACCCCATATTTTCTTGTATTTGTTTCATAAGCAGCCCAGGTTTTCAATTACATAACACTGTATACATTTTTCAGCTAATTTAACTATATTGTTCATAGCCAAACCAAATGATTGCAATCCAATAATTTCTTTGCCTGAATTTGTTTACAAACATTTCACAGACACCAAAAACCTTTTTTTTCTTTAGCATTTTCACAAAATTCAACTGCTGTTCCCTCCAGCAACTACAGAGTTAACTTCTCACTCTCCCTTAAATCACTTGCTTGTCTCCTAACAGCCACTTTTATCAACTCAAATCACCATTCCAAGTAAGTCCTAGGTATTTGAAATCTCCATGCTTGAACTTACTGACTCCTTCCTTCCGCTACACCCTTAAAGTTTTCCAACCTGCTTTCCAATCTCTCTCTCTGTTGCCTGCCTGCCTGCCTGGGCCCAATCCTGCTTTTCTCGCTGAACCGTCCCTTCCATGAGCACCAACTTTTTCCACTACCAGTTTAGCTACGAGGGTGGGCTTTTCAACTAGCCCCCACCCTTCCTGGTCTCTTCCCTTAAACATTCTTACTTACAAGACTCCCAAGTCCTCCTTCACGAGGCTTGTCACCTGGACAAAAACACATGGCCCATTAGGCAAAGGCCAGTTACTTAACATATAATTTGAAGGACTATTCTTAGAGGGTTTACCCAGAGACTCATTTATCTGTTTGACACTTAAACAGAAAAGAGAATTACACAGAGAGCAGAGGGAATGACAGTCTAAGCCAGACTTTCCCACTTCTATACACTGACCGCTACAGGGGACGGGACAGAAGGATCTCAATTCGACCTCAGAGCTTTCTCGCGCACATGGCTTCCACTCGGAAGAATTACGAACGAGAGGTTCAGTTCCGCCCACACTCCTAACGTCCAAATGAACAGAGCAGAAAAACAACAGTAACCGGTTAAACAGAACAGAACCAAAACCAGATAGTGTTTCCTTATCCTATTAGGACTCACTTTTACTCATGCAATTCTCAACATATAACACCAACAGTACCAAGCAAAGCAAACACAAAATAACAAGGGTAAAACAAATAGATGGTGTAAATTCTGCAGGGCTCCCCCCTTCTTAATTGCTCACCAAACTGTGACAAATTTCTGTTACCAATCTATCCCTTGTGTCAGGTGATCAGGCTGACACTACAGGATCATTGGGGGAAGATAAAGAAAACACACCATATAACTGAATTTTAAAGCTTCATTAATAAAATAATAAAACAACAACGGAGAGTGTTGGGAACGCTCGCACATCACTCAGGAAAATATTAATGCCCCAAGCCCGAAGCCCCTTTCATACTCACACACGTACGTCCAGACTGGTCACTTCTGTGTATAATTTTCAGAGAAGGGGGGGGAGGTGGACAGGAGATTATCCTGTATACAGCTTGTCCAGAATTTCCAACATGCTTCTGCTTTTGGGAGGGCTGTTCTCTTACACCCTGGAATCTCCTGTGGCGTCTTTTTCAGAGATTCCAGTCCAGGTCGGCTGCCTGTGGCTTCTTTGGTGTCTCCAAGCTACACCGACTCCAGGGCCACGAAGGCACACTGTTGGATCTTACTGGACAGTTAAGCTTTGCAAATGTAATCTCAGTTCTGTAACTTGTATTGCCTTTGGTTTGCCTCTGTCTATATATCTTTTTTTCACAGCCAGCTGGGGCCGAAAGCAGTTTTTCTTTGTACTTAGCATAGTCTGCGTTGATTCTTGACCTTGAATGCAGAGCAACTTTCTCTTTATCTTTAGGCCAAGCTGAATTTCAAATTAACCCGTTCCTTTCCTCAATAGACAAATTGCTCACACTGTCAGAGGCTTTTTGGTGATTAAACGCTCCTGTTAGATGTATGATCTTATCTAAATTGAAGTACTTTCTAGTGAGCATGTTTAGACAGATTTTCACGCGTGTAAATATTCCAATTCTCTAAATACCTGCAGGTTGTTGAACCATAATGTACGTACATGTAATATGCTGGGGTACCCTTAGGGGGTAAGATGGAATGTTTAGACTGTCCCTCACCCATTTTCCACTTACACACACAGGGAGGGTGCCCTGTCCGCGCTAGCGGCTCATAAACTAAGGATTTTTCCCTACAGGGTACTCACACAGGAGAGGCTAACGAGGATGGCCACGACCCTCCTACACCTCCCTTCAGCAAAGAGCGTCAGCTAGTCTCTGGGAGACGGCGCCGCTTACTCTGATTGCATCCAGTGAGATGATCAGACTGTCAGTAGCCCACACGGAAAGGAAAGGGGGAGGGAAGATGGGTACACGCACTCCTAGACCGAGGTAGCTTCCTCACCGGACAATGCCAGGCCAAGTCAGCCCACCATGGGTCGGACCTCCTAAAGATCCACTAGTTACCGGGCTTGCGTTAGAGTAGTCCTGGTCACGAGCTTTTGCTTCACAGGGTACTCTGGGCGTCTTCCGGTAACAGTCACTCACACTGGCCCCCAGTACCACTCTGCATCTGATTTTGCTTTTTAGCTACAACAGGGAGAGAGTGCACTAGGACATAGGGTCTCCCCTTTCTAGACAGGTCCCTCCTTTGTCCCTGCACTATCCCTAACCTGCTTTTGAATCCTTGCACTCTGCCAGACAGCGGGAAGAACAGGAGCTACAGTGGGGTATTTTTACAAGAGCTCTCCATACAAACAGCTTCAGAAGCTACCCATTTGCTGACAAAACAGGAGTAATTGGAGGATCATGTTATAATTAAGTGATCCTTCCGGTGGCCACCTTTCTGGTCCTCTAGTTGATATTGAGGCCAGTCTACTATACAGAACTTTTTAGTTTGCTTTTAGTTAGTGGATCTGATCCAAGCACTTCCCAATTCGCTAGAATGCATTCTAAGGGTGTACACCGTGCCCTGCCTGTACTCTGTCCCTGCCCCATATCCTAGGGTGACACTGGGCGTCCCCAGGTCATAACAGGCAAAAATCCAGACCACTGGACTGTTCCTACCTTATCCAAGGGACCGGTTCCTCACCGTCGCCCTCAACTGCTTCTCCACTACTCAAGCGCGTTGCACCGTAGTGCCCTCTGGGGTCGCTCACACCGCGTCTCTGCCGAGGACCCCGGTGAAGCCACCACTGTGCACTGGGCGTCGGTCATCACCGCGATCTGTTGACCTCCAGGAGGGATCCAGGCAAGGCTAATTTTAGCCTCGAGCCCACCCAGGGATGCCAAAACTGTTGCAGGCACAGAGGGTGCCGGAGGCAAGCAACAGTGGTTCGTTGCCCAGAGTGCGTAGCGCCAATAAACACACCAGGGTGGAGAAGCAAGCAAAGTTTATTTGAGATCTCAAAGCGGTGCTGGGAGACTTGACATGTCTCAGATCCAGCCCCCTACACAAGCGGCTTTTTCCTTTTTATAATTTTTTTTCTCTTTCTTCTTTCTCCCCCTCCTCCCCCCGTAGCAATTACGTAAGCGCAGGTGCATTAAGTAATCTTGGCCGCGGCAGCTCGTTAGTAAGTTTTCCTTCTGCAAGTTATCTTGTCCTTCTACTAAAGGTGCACAGGCCTCATTATTTCTGTTTAGACCAGTTAGAACTGTTGCAACTGATAACGGCTGTTACACCTGGCCTTTTAGGTCGATTAAAGTTCAAACATGGAGGGACTCTTGTCTGCTGAGGCCTAAAACCAGGAAGGCTCCATACCCTTGTGGCCTTCTACCCTCCCGACTTACTTAGGGTTATGCCAGAGTGACACCAACACAGGGGCCCAACCCGTAGGGGCCCTGACCCCAGCTCCAGGGGCCCAACCAGTGCAGGGCCTGACCCCTGCTCCAGGGGCCCCACCGTGTGGGCTCTGACCCCAGCTCCAGGGCCCTAACCCATACGGGTCCTGACCACAGCTCCAGAAGCTCAACCCATGGGAGCCCTGACCCCAGTTCCAGGGGCCTAACCCATGCGGGCACTGACCCCAGCTCCAGGGGCCTCACCCGTGGGGGCCCTGACCCCAGCTCCAAAGGCCTAACCCGTGCGGGCCCTGACCACAGCTCCAGGGGCCCAAACCGTGGGGACCTTGACCCCAGCTCCAGGGGCTTAACCCGTGGGGACCCTGACCCCAGCTCCAGGGGCCTAACCCGGGCGGGCCCTGACCACAGTTCCAGGGGCCTAACCCATGGGGGCCCTGACCCCAGCTCCAGGGTCCGAATCCGTGGGGGCTCTTACCCCAGCTCCAGGGGCCCAACCAGTGCGGGGCTTGACCCCTACTCCAGGGGCCCCAATCGTGCAGGCCCTGACCCCAGCTCCAGGGGCCCACCCGTAGGGGCCCTGACCCCAGTTCCATGGGCCCAACATATGCGGGTCCTGACCCCAGCTCCTGCGGCCCCACCCGTGGGGGCCCTGACCCCAGCTCCAGGGGCCAAACACGTGGGGGCCATGACTCCAGCTCCAGTGGCCCAACCCGTGGGGGCCCTGACCCCAGCTCCAGGGCCCCATCCCCTGGGGGTCCTCACCCAACTCCACCAGCCCAACTCGTACAGGCCCTGACCCCAGCTCCAGGCGCCGAACTCGTGGGGGCCCTGACCCCAGCTCCAGAGGCCCAACCCATGCAGACTGTGACCCCAGCAACAAGGGCCCAACCCGTGGGGACCCTGACCCCAGCTCCAGGGGTCCCACCCGTGCGGGCCCTGACCCCAGGTCCAAGGGCCAAACCCGTGGGGGCCTAACCGCAGCTCCAGGGTGTTAGGCCTGAATAAAGATATAGCAGACAAAACCAGGTATGCCAACCTGACCAAAGTCAGGCTAACAGAGGTTTGTGGGTAATCCCTGAGTGGAAAACACTGAGAAGCAGCAGCATGTCTCACAAGCGCTGGGAAAAAGTGAGATAAGAGAGAAGCTGCATTCCTGGCCTAGTACCAGATGTGCTGTGTCCGGGCAGCTCCTTCGAAGAACTGATAAGAGTCCTAGTTTCCCAGCCTCCTTGTTTTCGCTCCCTGGTTTTGTTCTTTGTTTGTTTTGAACTCCCCTACATTTCTAACTTTAGGCATGCATGTATACTAAAGGTGTCTAGTTTCTAGTTGTTAGAAGAAGGAGTTGGGTTGCTCCAGTGAATAATTTATGACGCGACGGAACTGTCTATATAGGCTTATACTAAGATTTAAAGAGCAGGCTGGTTCTCTCTGGAGACGAGCTGCTCTCTATTGATGCGTGCACTTGTCAATAAAGAGCTTTTGATCGGACCTTGCTGGTGTTGCCTGTCTCTCTCCCGGTCAGACAACGAACTTTGCCATTTGGGGTAGAGTCCCTGACAAGGGGACCCACACGTAGCGGCCCTCACCCCAGCTCCAGGGGCCCCACTTGTGCGGGACCCGACCCCAGCTCCACGGACCCCACCGGTGGTGGCCCTGACCTAAGCTCAAGGGGCCCCACCCATGCTGTCCCTGACCCCAGCTCCAGGGGCTCAACCCATGCAGTTCCTGACCCCAGATGGAGGAACCCAACCCGTGGGGGCTCAAACCCAGCTCCAGGGGCTCAACCCGTGGTGGTCCTGACCCCAGCTCCAGGGGCCCAACCCCTGCGGGCGCTGACCCCAGCACCAGCGGCTGAGCCCGTGGGGGCAAGGACCCCAGCTCCAGGAGCCCAGCCTATGCGGGCCTTGACCCAAGCTCCAGCGGCCCAACCTGTGGAGGCCCTGACCCAAGCTCCAGGGGCCCAACCCATGGGGGCCCTGACCCCAGCTCCAGGGGCCCAACCCATGGGGGCCCTGACCCCAGCTCCAGGGGCCCAACCGCGTGGGGACCCTGAACACAGCTCCAGGGGCCCCACCCGTGAGGGCCCTGACCCCAGCTCCAGGCGCCGAACTCGTGGGGGCCCTGACCCCAGACTCAAGGGCCCAACCCGTGGGGGCACTGACCCCAGCTCCAGGGGCCACATCCGTGGGGGCCCTGAAACCAGCTCCAGGGGCTCTACCCGTGCGGGCTGTGACCCCAGCTCTAGGGGCCCAACCCGAGGGGGCCCTGACCCCAGCACCAGTGGCCCAACCCGTACGGGCCCTGACCCCACCTCCAGGGACCCAAACCGTGGGGGCCCTAACCCCAGCTCCAGGGCCCAAACCAGTGCGGGTTCTTACCCCAGCTGCAGGGGCCCCACCCGTTGTGACCTTGACCCCAGTTCCAGAGGCCCACCCCGTAGGGGCCCTGACCCGAGCTACAGGGGCCCCACCCATGGGTGCACTGACCCCAGCTCCAGGGGCTCAACCCGTGCGGACCCTGACCCCAGCTCCAGAGGCCCCACCCGTGTGGGCCCAGACCCCAGCTCCAGAGGCTCAACACGTAGGGGCCCTGACCCCAGCTCCACGGGCTCCACCCATGGGGGCCCTGACCCCAGCAAAAGGGGCCCAACCTGTGGGGGCCCTGACCACAGTTCCAGGGGCCCCCCCGTGGGGACCCTGACCACAGCTCGAGGCGCCGAACTCTTGGGGGCCCTGACCCCAGCCTCAAGGGCCCAACCCGTTGGGCCCTTACCCCAGCTCCAGGGGCCCAACCCGTGGGGGCCCTGACCCCAGATCCAGGTGCCCAATCCATGGGGTCCTGAACCCAGCTCCAGAGCCCCAACCCGTGCGGGTCCTGACCCCAGCTCCAGAGGACCCACCCATGCAGGCCATGACCCCAGCTCCAGGAGCCCCACCCGTGGGGGCACCGACCTCAGCTCCAGGGGTCCAGCCCATGCGGGATCTGACCCCTGCTCCAGGGCCCCCAATCATGCGGGCCCTGACCCCAGCTACAGGGGCCCTACCCGTAGGGGCCCTGACCACAGCTCCAGGGGCCCAACCCGTGCGGGCCCTGACCCCAGCTCCAGGAGCTGAACTCGTGGGGCCCTGACCCTACCCTCAAGAGCCCAACCCCTGCGGGCCTTGACCCCATCTCCAGGGGCCCAACCGTGCGGGCCCTGACCCCAGCTCCAGGGGCTCAACTCGTGGGGGCCCTGACCCCAGCTACATGGGCCCCACACTTAGGGGCCCTAACCCCAGCTCCAGGGGCCCAACCCGAGCGGGCCCTGACCCCACCTCCAGGGGCCCAGCCCGAGGAGGCCCTGACCCCAGCTCCAGGGCCAAACCCGTGCGGGCCCTGTCCTCAGTTTCAGGGCCCCAACCCGTGCGGGCCGTAACCCCAGATCCAGGGGCCCAATCCGTGGGGGCTCTGACCCCAGTTCCAGGGGCCCAACCCGTGGGGGCCCTGACCCCAGCTCCAGGGGCCCAACCCCTACGGGCCCTGACCCCAGCTCCAGAAGCCCAACCCGTGGGGGCTTTGACCCCAGATCCAAGGGCCCAACCCGTAGGGACCCTGGCCCCAGCTCCAGGGGCCTCACCAGTGGTGACAATGACCCCAGCTCCAGGCTCCCAACCTGTGCGGAACCTGACCCCAGCTCCAGGAGCGCAAAACGTAGGGGCCCTGACTCCAGCTCTAGGGGCCCCACCCGTGGGGGCTCTAACCCTAGATCTACGGGCCCCACCCATGCGGACCCTGACCCCAACCCCTGGGGCCCCACCCGTTTGGGCCCTGACCCCAGCTCCAGAGGCCCAACTCGTGCGGGTCCTGACCCCAGCTCCAGAGCACCCAACCCGTGGGGGCCCTGACCCCACCTCCAGGCGCCCAGCCCGTGGGGGCCTTGACACCAGCTCCAGGGCCCCAAACCGTAGGGGCCCTGACCCCACCTCCACAGGCCCAACCCCTACGGAGCCTGACCCCAGCTCCAGGGGCCCAACCCGTGTGGGCCCTAACCACAGCTCTAGGGGCTCAACACGTGGGAGTCCTCACGCCAGATCCAGGGGCCTAACCCGTGCGCGCCCTGACCGCAACTCTACCGGCCCAACCCGTGCAGACCCTGACCCCAGCTCCAGGGGCCCCAATCGTGCCGGCCCTGTCCCCAGCTCCAGGGGCCCAACCCGTGGGGGCCATGACCTGAGCTCCAGTGGCCCAACCCGTGCGGGCCCTAACCCCAGTTACAGAGGCCCCATCCGTGCGGGTCCTAACCCCAGCTCCAGGTGCCCAATCCATGGGGGCCTTGATCCCAGCTCCAGAGCCCCAACCCGTGCAGGTCCTAACCCCAGCTCCAGGGGCCCCTCCCATGGCAGCCCTGACTCCAGCTCCAGGGGCCCTACCCGTGCAGGCCCGGATCTCAGCTCTGGGGCCCCACCCGTGGGGGCCCTGACCCCAGCTCTAGGGGCCCAACCCATGCAGACCCTGACCCCAGCTCCAGGGGCCCCAGCAGTGCGGGTCCTGACCCCAGCTCCAGGGTTCCAACCTGTGGGGGCCCTGTCCCCAGCTCCATGGACCCCACCCGTGAGGGCCATGACCCCAGCTACAGGGGTCCGACCCGTTCGGGCCCTTACCCCAGCTCCAGGGCCCCCACCTGTGTTGGTCATGAACCCAGCTCAAGGGGCCACACCCGTTGGGTCCCTGACCCCAGCTCCAGGGGCCCAACCCGTGTTGGCCCTGACCCCAGCTCCACGTGCCCAACCCGTGGTAACCCTGACCCAAGCTCAAGGGGCCCAACCCGTGTTGGCCCTTACCTCACCTCCAGGAGCCGAACCCATGGGGGCCCTTACCCCAGCTCTGGGGGACCAACCCATGCGGGCCCTGACCCCAGCTCCAGTGGCCCGACCCTTGGGGCTGTAACCCCAGCTCCATGGGCTCCACCCATAGGGGCCCTGACCCCAGCTCCAGGGGCCCAACCCGTGGGGGCTCTGTCTCCAGCTCCAGAGGCCCAAACCGTGGGGGACATGACCTGAGCTCCAGTGGCCCAACTCATACGGGCCCTAACCCCAGTTCCAGAGGCCCTACGCGTGCGGGTCCTGACCCCAGTTCCAGAGGCCCAACCCGTTGGGGCCCAGACCCCAGCTCCAGGGACCCAACCCGCGGGGACGCTGACCCCAGCTCCACGACCCCCACCCGTGTTGGCCATGACCCCAGCTCCAGGGGCCACAGCCGTGGGGTCCCATACACCAGCTCCAGGGGCCCAACCCGTGTTGGCCCTGACCGCAGCTCTAGGCACCCAACCCGTGGTGACCCTGACCCGAGCTCCAGAGGCCCCACCCGTGGGGGCCCTGACTCCAGCTCCAGGGGCCCAACCAGTGGGGACCATGACCCCAGCTCCAGTGTCCCAACCTGTGCGAGCCCTACCCCTAGTTCCAGAGCCCCTCCCATGCGGGCCCTGACCCCAGCTCCAGAGGCCCCACCGGTGGGGGCCCTAACCCCAACTCCAGGGGCCCAATCCGTGCGAGCCCTCACCCTAGCTCCAGGGGCCCAACCCGTGTGGGTCCTGACGCCAGGACCAGGGGCCAAACCCGTGCTGGGCCCTGACCACAGCTCCAGTTGCCCAACCTGTGGGGGCCCTGACCCCATCTCCAGAGGCCCAACCCGCTTGGGCCCTGACCCCAGGTCCAGGGGCCCAACCCGTGCGGGCCCTGACTCCAGCTCCACGGGTGCAACCCGTGCACACCCTGACCCCAGCTCCAGGGGCCCAACCCGTGGGGGCCCTGACCCCAGCTCCAGGGCCCCAACCGGTGGTGGTCATCACTCCAGATCCACCGGCCCAACCCGTGCGGGCGCTGACCCCAGCTCCAGGTGCTGAACTCGTAGGGGCCCTGACTCAGCCTCAAGGGCCCAACCCGTGGGGGCCCATACCCCAGCTCCAGAGGTCCAACCCGTGCGGGCCCTCACCCGAGCTCCAGAGGCCCAACCCGTCTGGGTCCTGACGCCAGCACCAGGGGCCAAACCCGTGGGGACCCTGTCCCCAGCTCCAGGGACCCCACCAATGCGGATCCTGACCCCATCTCCAGGGGCCCAACCAGCGGGTCGCTGACCCCAGCTCCATGACCCCCACTCATGTTGGCCATGACCCCAGCTCCAGGGGCCACACCCGTGGAGTCTCATACCCCAGCTCCAGCGCCCAACCCGTGTTGGCCCTGACCGTAGCTCTAGGCGCCCAACCTGTGGTGACCCTGACCCCAGCTCCAGGGGCCCAACCTATGCGGGCCCTGACCCCAGCTCCAGGGGCCCAACCCGTGTGGATTCTGACGCCAGCACCAGGGGCCCAACCTGTGGCAGCCCTGCCCACAATTCCAGTTACCCAACCCGTGGGAGCCTTGGCCCCATCGCCAGGGGCCCTACCCGCTTGGGCCCTGACCCCAGCTCCAGGGGCCCAACCCGTGGGGGCCCTGACCCCACATCCAGGTGCCCAATCCCTTGGGGCCCTGACCTCAGCTCCAGAGCCTCAACTCGTGCGGGCCCAGACCCAAGCACCAGGGGCCCAACCTTGGGGGCCCAGACCCCAGCTCCGGAGGCCCAACCCGTGCGGGTCCTGAACCCAGCTCCATGGGTCCAACCCGTAGGGGCCCTGACCCAGCTCCAGGGGCCCAACCTATGCGGGCCCTACCCCCAGCTCCTCCTGCTTCACCCGTGTGGGCCCTGACCCCAGCTCCAGGGGCCCAACCCATAGGGTCCCTGACCCCAGCTCCAGGGGCCCAAACAGTGCGGGCCCTGAGTCCAGCTCCAGGGGACCAATCCGTGTGGGCCCTGACCCCAGCTCCCGGGGCCTTACCCGAGGGGTCCCTGACTCAAGCTCCAGAGGCCCCACCCGTGGGGGCCCTGACCCCAGCTCCGGGGGCCCGAATCGTGCGGGTCCTGACCGCAGCTCCAGGGGCCCAACCTTGGGGGCCCTGACCCCAGCTCCAGGGGCCCAACCCATGGGGGCCCTGACCCCAGCTCCAGGTTACCAATTCATGGGGGCCCTGACCCCAGCTCCAGACGCCCAACTCGTGGGGTTCTGACCCCAGCTCCAGGTGCCCAATCCATTGGGGCGCTGACCCCAGCTCCAGAGCCCCAACCCGTGCGGGCCCTGAACCCAGCTCCATGGGCCCAACCCGTAGGGGCCCTGACCCAGCTCCAGTGGCCCAACCCGTGCGGGCCCTAACCCCAGCTAAAGAGGCCCCACCCGTGGGGGCCCAGACCCCAGCTCCGGGGACCTTACCCGTGCGGGCCCTGACCCCAGCTCCAGGGGAACAACCCGTGCGGGCCCTGACCCCAGCTCCAGGGGAACAACCCGTGCGGGCCCTGACCCCAGATCCAGGGGCCCAACCTGTGGGGTCCTGACCTCAGCTCCAGGGGCCCAAACCGTGCGGGCCCTGACCCCACTCCAGGGGCCCAACCCGTGCGGGACCTGACCCCAGCTCAATGGGCCCCATTCGTATGGACCCTGACCCCAGCTCCAAGGGCCCAACCCGTGGGGGCCCTGACCCCAGCTCCAGGTGCCCAATCCATGGGGGCCCTGACCCCAGTTCCGGAGCCCCAACCCGTGCGCGTCCTGACCCCAGCTCCAGGGACCCCTCCCGTGGCGGCCCTGACGCCAGCTCCAGGGGTCCACCCGTGGGGGCCCTGACCCGAGTTCCAGGGACCCCACCAGTGCGGGCGCAGACCCCAGCTCCAGGGGCCCAAACTTGGGGGCCCAGACCCCAGCTCCATAGGCCCAACCCGTAGGGGCCCTGACCCAGCTGCAGGGACCCAAACTATGCGGGCCCTGCCCCCAGCTCCTGCCGCTCCACCCGTGTGGGCCCTGACCCCAGCTCCAGGGGCCCAACCCGTGGAGTCCCTGACCCCAGCTCCAGTGGCCCCACCCATGCGGGCCCTAACCCCAGCTCCAGTGGCCCCACCCGTGGGGGCCCTGACCCCAGCTCCGGGGGCCCCAATCGTGCGGGCCCTGACCTCAGCTCCAGGGGCCCAACCCATGGGGGCCCTGACCCCAGCTCCAGGTTCCGAATTCATGGATGCCCTGACCCCAGCTCCAGAGCCCCAACCCGTGCGGGTCCTGACCCCAGCTCCAGGGGCCCCTCCCGTGGCGGCCCTGACCCCAGCTCCAGGGGCCCAACCCATGCGAGTCCTGACTCCAGCTCCAGAGAACCAACCCGTGTGGGCCCTGACCCCAGCTCCAGGGGCCTCACCCGTGGGGTCCCTGACCCCAGCTCCAGGGCCCCAACCCGTAGGGGTCCTCACACCAGCTCCAGAAGCCCAACCCGTGCGGGCCCTGACCCCAGCTCCAGGGGCCCCACCCATGGGGGCCCTGACCCCAGCTCCGGGGGCCCCAATCGTATGGGCCCTGACCCCAGCTATAGCAGCCCAACCCATGGGGGCCCTGACCCCAGCTCCAGGTTCCCAATTCATAGGCGTCCTGACCCCAGCTAAAGAGCCTCGACCTGTGGGGGTCCTGACCCCAGCTCCGGGGGCCCCTCTCGTTGCGGCCCTGACCCCAGCTGCAGGGGCCCAAGCCGTGCGAGCCCGGACCCCAGCTCCGGGGCCCCACCCGTGGAGCCCCTGACCCCAGCTCCAGAGGCCCAACCCGTGCGGGCCCTAACCCCAGCTCCAGGGGCCCAACCCGTAAGGGCTCTGACCCCAGCTCCAGAGGTCTGACCTTTGCGGGGCCTTACCCCAGCTCCAGGGGCCCAACCCGTATGGGCCCTGACCCCAGCTCCGGGGCCTCACCCGTTGGGGAACTGACACCAGATCCAGGGGCCCAACCTTGGGGGCCCAGACCCCAGCTCCGGGGTCCCAACCCTTGCGGGCTATAACCCCAGCTCCAGGGGCACAATCCGTATGGACCCAGACCCCAGCTCCAGGGGCCCAACCCGTGGGGGCCCTGACCCCAGTTCCAGGGGCCCAGCCCACGTGGGCTCTGCCCCCAGATCGAGGGGTCGAAATCGTGGGGGCCCTGACTCCACCCTCAAGAACCCAACCCGTGGGGGCCCTGACCCCAGCTCCAGGGTCCCAACCACTGCGGGCCGTAACCCCAGCTACAGGGGCTCCACCCGTTGGGGCCCTGACGCCAGCTCCTGGGGCCCAACCCGTGGGGACCCTGACCCCAGCTACAGGGGTTTCACCCATGTTAGCCCTGACCCCAGCTCCAGGGGCCCAACCCATGTGGGCCCTCACCCCAGCTCCAAGGGCTCAACCCATGGTGGCCATGACCCAGCTCCAGTGGCCCAACCCGTGGGGGTTCTGACCCCAGCTCAAGGGTCCAAAAGTACTTGCCCCGACCCCAGCTCCAGGGGCCTAACCCGTGCGGGCCCTAACTCCAGCTCCAGGGGTCCCACCCGTGCGGGTCTTGACCCCAGCTCCAGGGCCCCAACCCGTGGGGGCCCTGACCCCAGCTCCAGGGCCTCACCCGTGTTGGCCCTGACCCCAGCTCCAGGGGCCCAACCTTGGGGGCTCAGACCCCAGCTTCGGGGACCTAACCCGTGGGGGCCCTGACTGAAGCTCCAGGGACCCAACCCGTGTGGGTCCTGACCCCAACTCCAGGGGCCCCACCCATGTTTGCTCTGACCTCAGATCCAGGGGCCCAACCTTGGGGGCCCTGACCTCAGCTCCAGACGCCCAACCCGTGCGGACCCTGACCTCAGCTCTAGGGGCCCAACCCGTGGGGGCCCTGACCCCAGCTCCAGGTGTCCAATCCTTTGGGGCCCTGACACCAGCTTCAGGGCCCCAACCTGTGCGGGCCCAGACCCTAGCTCGAGGGGCCCAAACTTGGGGACCCAGACCCCAGCTCCAGGGGCCCAACCCGTGCGGGCTCTGAACCCAGCTCCATGGGCATAACCCGTAGGGGCCCTGACCCAGCTCCAGGGGCCCAACCTATGCGGGCCCTACCTCAGATCCTCCCGCCCCACCCGTGTGGGCCCTGACCCCAGCTCCAGGGACCCAACCCGTGGGGTCCCTGACCCCAGCTCCAGTGGCCCAACCCGTTTGGGCCCTAACCCCAGCTCCAGAGGCCCCACCCGTGCGGGCCCTGACCCCAGTTCCAGGGGTCCCACCCGTGGGGGCCCTCACCCCAGCTCCAGGGGCCCAACCCGTGGGGGCCCTGACTCCAGCTCCAGGGGCCCAACCCGTGCGGGCCCTGACCGCAGCTCCAGGGACCCCACCCGTGCGGGCCGTGACTCCAGCTCCAGGGGCCCAACCCGTGAGGGCCCTGACCCCAGCTCCAGGGACCCCACCCGTGCGGGCCGTGACTCCAGCTCCAGGGGTCCCACCCGTGCGGGTCCTGACCGCAGCTCCAGGGGCCCAACCTTGGAGGCCCAGACCCCAGCTCCGGGGGCCCAACCCGTGCGGGCCCTGACCCCAGCTCCAAGGGCCCAAAGCTTGCGGGACCTGACCCCAGCTCCAGGGGCCCAACCCATGCGGGACCTGACCCCAGCTCCAGGGGCCCAACCCGTGGGGGTCCTGACCCCAGCTCCAGGGCCCCATCCCGTGGGAGCCCTGACCCCACCTCCAAGGACCCCACCCGTGCGGGCCGTGACTCCAGCTCCAGGGGTCCCACCCGTTCGGGTCCTGACCGCAGCTCCACGGGCCCAACCTTGGGGGCCCTGACCCCAGCTCCAGGGGCCCAACCCGTGGGGGCCCTGACCCCAGCTCCAGGGGCCCAAACCATGCGGGCCCTGACCCCAGCTCCAGGGGCCATACCCGTGCGGCCCTGACCCCAGCTCAATGGGCCCCATTCGTACGGACCCTGACCCCAGCTCCAGGGGCCCAACCTGGGGGGCCCTAACCCCACCTCCAGGGCCCCAACCCGTGGTGGTCCTCACCCCAGCTCCACCGGCCCAACCCGTGCAGGCCCTGACTCCAGCTCCAGGCGCAGAGCTCGTGGGTGCCCTGACCACAGCTCCAGGGGCCCAACTCGTGCGGGCCCTGACTCCAGCTCCACGGGCCCAACCCTTGCGGGCCCTGACCCCAGCTCCAGGAGCCCAACCCGTGGGGGCCCTGACCCCAGCTCCAGAGCCCCAACCCATGCGCCTCCTGACCCTAGCTTCAGGGACCCCTCCCGTGGCGGCCCTGACCCCAGCTCCAGGGGCCAACCCGTGGGGGCCTTGACCCCAGCTCCAGGGTTCCAACTTGTGCGGGCCCTAACTCCAGCTCCAGGGGCCCAACCTTGGGGGCCCAGACCCCAGCTCCAGGGGCCCAACCTGTGCAGGCCCTGATCCCAGCTCCATAGGCCCAACCCGTAGGGGCCTTGACCCAGTTCCAGGGGCCCAACCTATACGGGCCCTGCCCCCAGCTCCTCCCGCCCCACCCGTGTGGGCCGTGACCCTAGCTCCAGGGGCCCAACCCGTGGGGTCTCTGACCCCAGCTCCAGTGGCCTAACCCGTGCGGGCCCTAACCCCAGTTCCAGAGGCCCCACCCGTGCCGGCTCTTACCCCAGTTCCAGGGGCCCCACCTGTGGGGGCCCTCACCCCAGCTCCAGGGGCCCAACCCGTGCGAGCCCTGACCCCAGCTCCAGGGGACCAACCCGTGCGGGCCCTGACCCCAGGTCCAGGGGCCCAACCCGTGCGGGCCCTGACTCCAGCTCCACGGGTGCAACCCGTGCGCACCCTGACCCCAGCTCCAGGGGCCCAACCGGTGGTGGTCATCACTCCAGATCCACCGGCCCAACCCGTGCGGGCGCTGACCCCAGCTCCAGGTGCTGAACTCGTAGGGGCCCTGACTCAGCCTCAAGGGCCCAACCCGTGGGGGCCCATACCCCAGCTCCAGAGGTCCAACCCGTGCGGGCCCTCACCCGAGCTCCAGAGGCCCAACCCGTCTGGGTCCTGACGCCAGCACCAGGGGCCCAACCCTTGGGGACCCTGTCCCCAGCTCCAGGGACCCCACCAATGCGGATCCTGACCCCATCTCCAGGGGCCCAACCAGCGGGTCGCTGACCCCAGCTCCATGACCCCCACTCATGTTGGCCATGACCCCAGCTCCAGGGGCCACACCCGTGGAGTCTCATACCCCAGCTCCAGGGCCCAACCCGTGTTGGCCCTGACCGTAGCTCTAGGCGCCCAACCCGTGGTGACCCTGACCCCAGCTCCAGGGGCCCAACCTATGCGGGCCCTGACCCCAGCTCCAGGGGCCCAACCCGTGTGGATTCTGACGCCAGCACCAGGGGCCCAACCTGTGGCGGCCCTGCCCACAATTCCAGTTGCCCAACCCGTGGGAGCCTTGGCCCCATCGCCAGGGGCCCTACCCGCTTGGGCCCTGACCCCAGCTCCAGGGGCCCAACCCGTGCGGGCCCTGACTCCAACTCCACGGGCCCAACCCTTGCGGACCCTGACCCCAGCTCCAGGGGCCCAACCCGTGGGGGCCCTGACCCTAGCTCCAGGGGCCCAACCCGTGGGGGTCCTCAACCCAGCTCCACCGGCCAAACCCGTGCGGGCCCTGAAACCAGCTCCAGGCGCCGAACTCATGGGGGCCCTGACCACAGCTCCAGGAGCCCAACCCATGCGGGCCCTGACCCCAGCTATGGGGCCGAACCCGTGGGGGCCGTGACCCCAGCCCCAGGGGTCCAACCCGTACGGGTCCTGACCCCAGCTCCAGGGTTCCAACCTCTGCGGGCCCTAACCCCAGCTCCAGGGGTGCAACCCGTGGGGGTCGTGACCCCAGCTCCAGGGACCCCACCCGTGATGGCCCAGACCTCAGGTCCAGGGGCCCAATCTTGGGGGCCCAGACCCCAGCTCCCGGGGCCAAACCCGTGCGGGCCCTGACCCCAGCTTCATAAGCCCAACCAGTAGGGTCCCTGACCCCAGCTTCATAAGCCCAACCCGTAGGCGCCCTGACCCAGCTGCAGGGGCCCAAACTATGCGGGCCCTGCCCCCAGCTCCGGCAACCCCACCCATGTGGGCCCTGACCCCAGCTCCAGGGGCCCAACCCGTGGAGTCCCTGACCCCAGCTCTAGTGGCCCAAACTGTGCGGGCCCTAACCCCAGCTCCAGAGGCCCCACCCGTGTGGGCCCTTACCAAAGTTCCAGGGGCTCCACCCGTGGGGGCCCTCACCCCAGCTCCGGGGGCCACAATCGTGCGGGCCCTGACTCCAGCTCTAGGGGCCCAACCCGTGGGGGCCCTGACCCCACATCCAGGTGCCCAATCCCTTGGGGCCCTGACCTCAGCTCCAGAGCCTCAACTCGTGCGGGCCCAGACCCAAGCACCAGGGGCCCAACCTTGGGGGCCCAGACCCCAGCTCCGGAGGCCCAACCCGTGCGGGTCCTGAACCCAGCTCCATGGGTCCAACCCGTAGCGGCCCTGACCCAGCTCCAGGGGCCCAACCTATGCGGGCCCTACCCCCAGCTCCTCCTGCTTCACCCGTGTGGGCCCTGACCCCAGCTCCAGGGGCCCAACCCATAGGGTCCCTGACCCCAGCTCCAGGGGCCCAAACAGTGCGGGCCCTGAGTCCAGCTCCAGGGGACCAATCCGTGTGGGCCCTGACCCCAGCTCCCGGGGCCTTACCCGAGGGGTCCCTGACTCAAGCTCCAGAGGCCCCACCCGTGGGGGCCCTGACCCCAGCTCCGGGGGCCCGAATCGTGCGGGTCCTGACCGCAGCTCCAGGGGCCCAACCTTGGGGGCCCTGACCCCAGCTCCAGGTTACCAATTCATGGGGGCCCTGACCCCAGCTCCAGACGCCCAACTCGTGCGAGCCCTGACTCCAGCTCTAGGGGCCCAACTCGTGGGGTTCTGACCCCAGCTCCAGGTGCCCAATCCATTGGGGCGCTGACCCCAGCTCCAGAGCCCCAACCCGTGCGGGCCCTGAACCCAGCTCCATGGGCCCAACCCGTAGGGGCCCTGACCCAGCTCCAGTGGCCCAACCCGTGCGGGCCCTAACCCCAGCTAAAGAGGCCCCACCCGTGGGGGCCCAGACCCCAGCTCCGGGGACCTTACCCGTGCGGGCCCTGACCCCAGCTCCAGGGGAACAACCCGTGCGGGCCCTGACCCCAGCTCCAGGGGAACAACCCGTGCGGGCCCTGACCCCAGCTCCAGGGTCTCAACCTGTGTGGGTCCTCACCCCAGCTCCAGGGGCCCAACCCGTGGGGGCCCTGACCCCAGCTCAAGGGGCCCAACCTGTGGGGTCCTGACCTCAGCTCCAGGGGCCCAAACCGTGCGGGCCCTGACCCCACTCCAGGGGCCCAACCCGTGCGGGACCTGACCCCAGCTCAATGGGCCCCATTCGTATGGACCCTGACCCCAGCTCCAAGGGCCCAACCCGTGGGGGCCCTGACCCCAGCTCCAGGTGCCCAATCCATGGGGGCCCTGACCCCAGTTCCGGAGCCCCAACCCGTGCGCGTCCTGACCCCAGCTCCAGGGACCCCTCCCGTGGCGGCCCTGACGCCAGCTCCAGGGGTCCACCCGTGGGGGCCCTGACCCGAGTTCCAGGGACCCCACCAGTGCGGGCGCAGACCCCAGCTCCAGGGGCCCAAACTTGGGGGCCCAGACCCCAGCTCCATAGGCCCAACCCGTAGGGGCCCTGACCCAGCTGCAGGGACCCAAACTATGCGGGCCCTGCCCCCAGCTCCTGCCGCTCCACCCGTGTGGGCCCTGACCCCAGCTCCAGGGGCCCAACCCGTGGAGTCCCTGACCCCAGCTCCAGTGGCCCCACCCATGCGGGCCCTAACCCCAGCTCCAGTGGCCCCACCCGTGGGGGCCCTGACCCCAGCTCCGGGGGCCCCAATCGTGCGGGCCCTGACCTCAGCTCCAGGGGCCCAACCCATGGGGGCCCTGACCCCAGCTCCAGGTTCCGAATTCATGGATGCCCTGACCCCAGCTCCAGAGCCCCAACCCGTGCGGGTCCTGACCCCAGCTCCAGGGGCCCCTCCCGTGGCGGCCCTGACCCCAGCTCCAGGGGCCCAACCCATGCGAGTCCTGACTCCAGCTCCAGAGAACCAACCCGTGTGGGCCCTGACCCCAGCTCCAGGGGCCTCACCCGTGGGGTCCCTGACCCCAGCTCCAGGGCCCCAACCCGTAGGGGTCCTCACACCAGCTCCAGAAGCCCAACCCGTGCGGGCCCTGACCCCAGCTCCAGGGGCCCCACCCATGGGGGCCCTGACCCCAGCTCCGGGGGCCCCAATCGTATGGGCCCTGACCCCAGCTATAGCAGCCCAACCCATGGGGGCCCTGACCGCAGCTCCAGGTTCCCAATTCATAGGCGTCCTGACCCCAGCTAAAGAGCCTCGACCTGTGGGGGTCCTGACCCCAGCTCCGGGGGCCCCTCTCGTTGCGGCCCTGACCCCAGCTGCAGGGGCCCAAGCCGTGCGAGCCCGGACCCCAGCTCCGGGGCCCCACCCGTGGAGGCCCTGACCCCAGCTCCAGAGGCCCAACCCGTGCGGGCCCTAACCCCAGCTCCAGGGGCCCAACCCGTAAGGGCTCTGACCCCAGCTCCAGAGGTCTGACCTTTGCGGGGCCTTACCCCAGCTCCAGGGGCCCAACCCGTATGGGCCCTGACCCCAGCTCCGGGGCCTCACCCGTTGGGGAACTGACACCAGATCCAGGGGCCCAACCTTGGGGGCCCAGACCCCAGCTCCGGGGTCCCAACCCTTGCGGGCTATAACCCCAGCTCCAGGGGCACAATCCGTACGGACCCAGACCCCAGCTCCAGGGGCCCAACCCGTGGGGGCCCTGACCCCAGTTCCAGGGGCCCAGCCCACGTGGGCTCTGCCCCCAGATCGAGGGGTCGAAATCGTGGGGGCCCTGACTCCACCCTCAAGAACCCAACCCGTGGGGGCCCTGACCCCAGCTCCAGGGGCCCAACCAGTGCGGGCCGTAACCCCAGCTACAGGGGCTCCACCCGTTGGGGCCCTGACGCCAGCTCCTGGGGCCCAACCCGTGGGGACCCTGACCCCAGCTACAGGGGTTTCACCCATGTTAGCCCTGACCCCAGCTCCAGGGGCCCAACACATGTGGGCCCTCACCCCAGCTCCAAGGGCTCAACCCATGGTGGCCATGACCCAGCTCCAGTGGCCCAACCCGTGGGGGTTCTGACCCCAGCTCAAGGGTCCAAAAGTACTTGCCCCGACCCCAGCTCCAGGGGCCTAACCCGTGCGGGCCCTAACTCCAGCTCCAGGGGTCCCACCCGTGCGGGTCTTGACCCCAGCTCCAGGGCCCCAACCCGTGGGGGTCCTGACCCCAGCTCCAGGGCCTCACCCGTGTTGGCCCTGACCCCAGCTCCAGGGGCCCAACCTTGGGGGCTCAGACCCCAGCTTCGGGGACCTAACCCGTGGGGGCCCTGACTGAAGCTCCAGGGACCCAACCGGTGTGGGTCCTGACCCCAACTCCAGGGGCCCCACCCATGTTGGCTCTGACCTCAGATCCAGGGGCCCAACCTTGGGGGCCCTGACCTCAGCTCCAGACGCCCAACCCGTGCGGACCCTGACCTCAGCTCTAGGGGCCCAACCCGTGGGGGCCCTGACCCCAGCTCCAGGTGTCCAATCCTTTGGGGCCCTGACCCCAGCTTCAGGGCCCCAACCTGTGCGGGCCCAGACCCTAGCTCGAGGGGCCCAAACTTGGGGACCCAGACCCCAGCTCCAGGGGCCCAACCCGTGCGGGCTCTGAACCCAGCTCCATGGGCATAACCCGTAGGGGCCCTGACCCAGCTCCAGGGGCCCAACCTATGCGGGCCCTACCTCAGATCCTCCCGCCCCACCCGTGTGGGCCCTGACCCCAGCTCCAGGGACCCAACCCGTGGGGTCCCTGACCCCAGCTCCAGTGGCTCAACCCGTTTGGGCCCTAACCCCAGCTCCAGAGGCCCCACCCGTACGGGCCCTGACCCCAGTTCCAGGGGTCCCACCCGTGGGGGCCCTCACCCCAGCTCCAGGGGCCCAACCCGTGGGGGCCCTGACTCCAGCTCCAGGGGCCCAACCCGTGCGGGCCCTGACCGCAGCTCCAGGGACCCCACCCGTGCGGGCCGTGACTCCAGCTCCAGGGGCCCAACCCGTGAGGGCCCTGACCCCAGCTCCAGGGACCCCACCCGTGCGGGCCGTGACTCCAGCTCCAGGGGTCCCACCCGTGCGGGTCCTGACCGCAGCTCCAGGGGCCCAAACCTTGCGGGACCTGACCCCAGCTCCAGGGGCCCAACCCATGCGGGACCTGACCCCAGCTCCAGGGGCCCAACCCATGCGGGACCTGACCCCAGCTCCAGGGCCCCATCCCGTGGGAGCCCTGACCCCACCTCCAAGGACCCCACCCGTGCGGGCCGTGACTCCAGCTCCAGGGGTCCCACCCGTTCGGGTCCTGACCGCAGCTCCACGGGCCCAACCTTGGGGGCCCTGACCCCAGCTCCAGGGGCCCAACCCGTGGGGGCCCTGACCCCAGCTCCAGGGGCCCAACTCGTGGGGGCCCTGACCCCAGCTCCAGGGGCCCAAACCATGCGGGCCCTGACCCCAGCTCCAGGGGCCCAAACCATGCGGGCCCTGACCCCAGCTCCAGGGGCCATACCCGTGCGGCCCTGACCCCAGCTCAATGGGCCCCATTCGTACGGACCCTGACCCCAGCTCCAGGGGCCCAACCTGGGGGGCCCTGACCCCACCTCCAGGGCCCCAACCCGTGGTGGTCCTCACCCCAGCTCCACCGGCCCAACCCGTGCAGGCCCTGACTCCAGCTCCAGGCGCAGAGCTCGTGGGTGCCCTGACCACAGCTCCAGGGGCCCAACTCGTGCGGGCCCTGACTCCAGCTCCACGGGCCCAACCCTTGCGGGCCCTGACCCCAGCTCCAGGAGCCCAACCCGTGGGGGCCCTGACCCCAGCTCCAGAGCCCCAACCCATGCGCCTCCTGACCCTAGCTTCGGGGACCCCTCCCGTGGCGGCCCTGACCCCAGCTCCAGGGGCCAACCCGTGGGGGCCTTGACCCCAGCTCCAGGGTTCCAACTTGTGCGGGCCCTAACTCCAGCTCCAGAGCCCCAACCCGTGCGGGCCCTGAACCCAGCTCCATGGGCCCAACCCGTAGGGGCCCTGACCCAGCTCCAGTGGCCCAACCCGTGCGGGCCCTAACCCCAGCTAAAGAGGCCCCACCCGTGGGGGCCCAGACCCCAGCTCCGGGGACCTTACCCGTGCGGGCCCTGACCCCAGCTCCAGGGGAACAACCCGTGCGGGCCCTGACCCCAGCTCCAGGGGAACAACCCGTGCGGGCCCTGACCCCAGCTCCAGGGTCTCAACCTGTGTGGGTCCTCACCCCAGCTCCAGGGGCCCAACCCGTGGGGGCCCTGACCCCAGCTCAAGGGGCCCAACCTGTGGGGTCCTGACCTCAGCTCCAGGGGCCCAAACCGTGCGGGCCCTGACCCCACTCCAGGGGCCCAACCCGTGCGGGACCTGACCCCAGCTCAATGGGCCCCATTCGTATGGACCCTGACCCCAGCTCCAAGGGCCCAACCCGTGGGGGCCCTGACCCCAGCTCCAGGTGCCCAATCCATGGGGGCCCTGACCCCAGTTCCGGAGCCCCAACCCGTGCGCGTCCTGACCCCAGCTCCAGGGACCCCTCCCGTGGCGGCCCTGACGCCAGCTCCAGGGGTCCACCCGTGGGGGCCCTGACCCGAGTTCCAGGGACCCCACCAGTGCGGGCGCAGACCCCAGCTCCAGGGGCCCAAACTTGGGGGCCCAGACCCCAGCTCCATAGGCCCAACCCGTAGGGGCCCTGACCCAGCTGCAGGGACCCAAACTATGCGGGCCCTGCCCCCAGCTCCTGCCGCTCCACCCGTGTGGGCCCTGACCCCAGCTCCAGGGGCCCAACCCGTGGAGTCCCTGACCCCAGCTCCAGTGGCCCCACCCATGCGGGCCCTAACCCCAGCTCCAGTGGCCCCACCCGTGGGGGCCCTGACCCCAGCTCCGGGGGCCCCAATCGTGCGGGCCCTGACCTCAGCTCCAGGGGCCCAACCCATGGGGGCCCTGACCCCAGCTCCAGGTTCCGAATTCATGGATGCCCTGACCCCAGCTCCAGAGCCCCAACCCGTGCGGGTCCTGACCCCAGCTCCAGGGGCCCCTCCCGTGGCGGCCCTGACCCCAGCTCCAGGGGCCCAACCCATGCGAGTCCTGACTCCAGCTCCAGAGAACCAACCCGTGTGGGCCCTGACCCCAGCTCCAGGGGCCTCACCCGTGGGGTCCCTGACCCCAGCTCCAGGGCCCCAACCCGTAGGGGTCCTCACACCAGCTCCAGAAGCCCAACCCGTGCGGGCCCTGACCCCAGCTCCAGGGGCCCCACCCATGGGGGCCCTGACCCCAGCTCCGGGGGCCCCAATCGTATGGGCCCTGACCCCAGCTATAGCAGCCCAACCCATGGGGGCCCTGACCGCAGCTCCAGGTTCCCAATTCATAGGCGTCCTGACCCCAGCTAAAGAGCCTCGACCTGTGGGGGTCCTGACCCCAGCTCCGGGGGCCCCTCTCGTTGCGGCCCTGACCCCAGCTGCAGGGGCCCAAGCCGTGCGAGCCCGGACCCCAGCTCCGGGGCCCCACCCGTGGAGGCCCTGACCCCAGCTCCAGAGGCCCAACCCGTGCGGGCCCTAACCCCAGCTCCAGGGGCCCAACCCGTAAGGGCTCTGACCCCAGCTCCAGAGGTCTGACCTTTGCGGGGCCTTACCCCAGCTCCAGGGGCCCAACCCGTATGGGCCCTGACCCCAGCTCCGGGGCCTCACCCGTTGGGGAACTGACACCAGATCCAGGGGCCCAACCTTGGGGGCCCAGACCCCAGCTCCGGGGTCCCAACCCTTGCGGGCTATAACCCCAGCTCCAGGGGCACAATCCGTACGGACCCAGACCCCAGCTCCAGGGGCCCAACCCGTGGGGGCCCTGACCCCAGTTCCAGGGGCCCAGCCCACGTGGGCTCTGCCCCCAGATCGAGGGGTCGAAATCGTGGGGGCCCTGACTCCACCCTCAAGAACCCAACCCGTGGGGGCCCTGACCCCAGCTCCAGGGGCCCAACCAGTGCGGGCCGTAACCCCAGCTACAGGGGCTCCACCCGTTGGGGCCCTGACGCCAGCTCCTGGGGCCCAACCCGTGGGGACCCTGACCCCAGCTACAGGGGTTTCACCCATGTTAGCCCTGACCCCAGCTCCAGGGGCCCAACACATGTGGGCCCTCACCCCAGCTCCAAGGGCTCAACCCATGGTGGCCATGACCCAGCTCCAGTGGCCCAACCCGTGGGGGTTCTGACCCCAGCTCAAGGGTCCAAAAGTACTTGCCCCGACCCCAGCTCCAGGGGCCTAACCCGTGCGGGCCCTAACTCCAGCTCCAGGGGTCCCACCCGTGCGGGTCTTGACCCCAGCTCCAGGGCCCCAACCCGTGGGGGTCCTGACCCCAGCTCCAGGGCCTCACCCGTGTTGGCCCTGACCCCAGCTCCAGGGGCCCAACCTTGGGGGCTCAGACCCCAGCTTCGGGGACCTAACCCGTGGGGGCCCTGACTGAAGCTCCAGGGACCCAACCGGTGTGGGTCCTGACCCCAACTCCAGGGGCCCCACCCATGTTGGCTCTGACCTCAGATCCAGGGGCCCAACCTTGGGGGCCCTGACCTCAGCTCCAGACGCCCAACCCGTGCGGACCCTGACCTCAGCTCTAGGGGCCCAACCCGTGGGGGCCCTGACCCCAGCTCCAGGTGTCCAATCCTTTGGGGCCCTGACCCCAGCTTCAGGGCCCCAACCTGTGCGGGCCCAGACCCTAGCTCGAGGGGCCCAAACTTGGGGACCCAGACCCCAGCTCCAGGGGCCCAACCCGTGCGGGCTCTGAACCCAGCTCCATGGGCATAACCCGTAGGGGCCCTGACCCAGCTCCAGGGGCCCAACCTATGCGGGCCCTACCTCAGATCCTCCCGCCCCACCCGTGTGGGCCCTGACCCCAGCTCCAGGGACCCAACCCGTGGGGTCCCTGACCCCAGCTCCAGTGGCTCAACCCGTTTGGGCCCTAACCCCAGCTCCAGAGGCCCCACCCGTACGGGCCCTGACCCCAGTTCCAGGGGTCCCACCCGTGGGGGCCCTCACCCCAGCTCCAGGGGCCCAACCCGTGGGGGCCCTGACTCCAGCTCCAGGGGCCCAACCCGTGCGGGCCCTGACCGCAGCTCCAGGGACCCCACCCGTGCGGGCCGTGACTCCAGCTCCAGGGGCCCAACCCGTGAGGGCCCTGACCCCAGCTCCAGGGACCCCACCCGTGCGGGCCGTGACTCCAGCTCCAGGGGTCCCACCCGTGCGGGTCCTGACCGCAGCTCCAGGGGCCCAAACCTTGCGGGACCTGACCCCAGCTCCAGGGGCCCAACCCATGCGGGACCTGACCCCAGCTCCAGGGGCCCAACCCATGCGGGACCTGACCCCAGCTCCAGGGCCCCATCCCGTGGGAGCCCTGACCCCACCTCCAAGGACCCCACCCGTGCGGGCCGTGACTCCAGCTCCAGGGGTCCCACCCGTTCGGGTCCTGACCGCAGCTCCACGGGCCCAACCTTGGGGGCCCTGACCCCAGCTCCAGGGGCCCAACCCGTGGGGGCCCTGACCCCAGCTCCAGGGGCCCAACTCGTGGGGGCCCTGACCCCAGCTCCAGGGGCCCAAACCATGCGGGCCCTGACCCCAGCTCCAGGGGCCCAAACCATGCGGGCCCTGACCCCAGCTCCAGGGGCCATACCCGTGCGGCCCTGACCCCAGCTCAATGGGCCCCATTCGTACGGACCCTGACCCCAGCTCCAGGGGCCCAACCTGGGGGGCCCTGACCCCACCTCCAGGGCCCCAACCCGTGGTGGTCCTCACCCCAGCTCCACCGGCCCAACCCGTGCAGGCCCTGACTCCAGCTCCAGGCGCAGAGCTCGTGGGTGCCCTGACCACAGCTCCAGGGGCCCAACTCGTGCGGGCCCTGACTCCAGCTCCACGGGCCCAACCCTTGCGGGCCCTGACCCCAGCTCCAGGAGCCCAACCCGTGGGGGCCCTGACCCCAGCTCCAGAGCCCCAACCCATGCGCCTCCTGACCCTAGCTTCGGGGACCCCTCCCGTGGCGGCCCTGACCCCAGCTCCAGGGGCCAACCCGTGGGGGCCTTGACCCCAGCTCCAGGGTTCCAACTTGTGCGGGCCCTAACTCCAGCTCCAGGGGCCCAACCTTGGGGGCCCAGACCCCAGCTCCGGGGCCCAACCTGTGCAGGCCCTGATCCCAGCTCCATAGGCCCAACCCGTAGGGGCCTTGACCCAGTTCCAGGGGCCCAACCTATACGGGCCCTGCCCCCAGCTCCTCCCGCCCCACCCGTGTGGGCCGTGACCCTAGCTCCAGCGGCCCAACCCGTGGGGTCTCTGACCCCAGCTCCAGTGGCCTAACCCGTGCGGGCCCTAACCCCAGTTCCAGAGGCCCCACCCGTGCCGGCTCTTACCCCAGTTCCAGGGGCCCCACCTGTGGGGGCCCTCACCCCAGCTCCAGGGGCCCAACCCGTGCGAGCCCTGACCCCAGCTCCAGGGGACCAACCCGTGAGGGCCCTGACCCCAGCTCCAGGGGCACAACCCGTAAGGGCCCTGACTGCAGCTCCAGGGGCCACACCCATGGGGTCCCTGACCCCAGCTCCAGGGCCCCCACCCGTGGGAGCCCTGACCCCAGCTCCAGGGGCCCAACTCATACGGGCCCGTGACCCAAGCTCCAGAGGCCCAACCTGTGTTGGCCGTAAATCCAGCCCCAAGGGCCCAACCCGTGGCGAACCTGACCCCAGCTCCAGGGACCCCACCCATGTTAGCCCTGACCCCAGCTCCAGGGGCCCAAACCGTGTAGGCCCTGGCCCCAGCTCCAGGGGCCCAACCCGTCGGGCCCTGACCCCAGCTCCAGGGGCTCCACCCGTAGGGGCCCTGATCCCAGCTCCAAGGGCCCAACATATGCGAGCCCTTACCCCAGCTCCTGCAGCCCCATCCATGGGGGTCCTGACCCCAGCTCCAGGGGCCAAACCCGTGGGGACCATGACCCCAGCTCCAGTGGCCCAACCCGTCCAGGCCCTAACCCCAGCTCCAGAGGCCCCACTCGTGCGGGCCCTGACCCCAGCTCTAGAGGTCCCACCCGTGGGGGCCCTGACCCCAGCTCCAAGGGCCCAACCCGTGCAGGCCCTCACCCCAGCTCCAGGGGCCCAACCCGTGTGGATCCTGATGCCAGCACCAGGGACCCAACCCGTGGGGGCCCTGACCACAGCTCCAGTTGCCCAACCTGTGGGGGCCCTGACCCCATCGCTAGGGGCCCTACCCGCTTGGGCCCTGACCCCAGCTCCAGGGTCCCAACCCATGCGGGCCCTGACCCCAGCTCCAGGCGCCGAACTCGTGGGGTCCCTGACCCCAGCTCCAGGGGCCCAACCCGTGCGGGTCCTGACCCCAGCTCCAGGGGCCAAACCCGTAGTGGCCCTGACCCCAGCTCAAGGGGCCTAACCTGTGGGGCCCTGACCCCAGCTCCAGGGGCCCAAACCATGCGGGCCCTGACCCCAGCTCCAGAGCCCCAACCCGTGGGAGCCCTGACCCCACCTCCAGGGCCCCAACCCGTGGGGGTCCTCACCCCAGCTCCACTGGCCCAACCCGTGCGGGCCCTGACTCCAGCTCCAGGCGCAGAACTCGTGGGGGCCCTGACCACAGCTCCAGGAGCCCAACTCGTGGGGGCCCTGACCCCAGCTCCAGGAGCCCCAACCCGTGCGCATCCTGACCCCAGCTCCAGGGACCCCTCCCATGGCGGCCCCGACCCCAGCTCCAGGGGCCCAACCCGTGGGGGCCCTGACCCCAGCTCCAGGGTTCCAACTTGTGCGGGCCCTAACTCCAGCTCCAGGGGCCCAACCTTGGGGACCCAGACCCCAGCTCCAGGGGTCCAACCTGTGCAGGCCCTGATCCCAGCTCCATAGGCCCAACCCATAGGGGCCCTGACCCAGCTCCAGGGGCCCAACCTATGCAGGCCCTACCCCAGATCCTCCCGCCCCACCCGTGTGGGCCCTGACCCCAGCTCCAGTGGCCCAACCCGTTTGGGCCCTAACCCCAGCTCCAGAGGCCCCACCTGTGCGGGCCCTAACCCCAGTTCCAGGGGTCCCACCCGTGGGGGCCCTCACCCCATCTCCAGGGGCCCAACCCGTGCGGGCCCTGACTCCAGCTCCAGGGGCCCAACCCGTGCGGGCCCTGACCCCAGCTCCAGGGACCCCACCTGTGTGGGCCGTGACTCCAGCTCCAGGAGTCCCACCCGTGCGGGTCCTGACCGCAGCTCCAGGGGCCCAACCTTGGGGGCCCAGACCCCAGCTCTGGGGGCCCAACCTGTGCGGGCCCTAACCCCAGCTCCAGGGGCCCAACCCGTGGGGGCCCTGACCCCAGCTCCAGGGGCCCAACCCGTGGGGGCCCTGACCCCAGCTCCAGGGGCCCAACCCGTGGGGGCCCTGACCCCAGCTCCAGGGGCCATACCCGTGGGGCCCTGACCCGAGCTCAATGGGCCCCATTCGTACGGAGCCTGACCCCAGCTCCAGGGGCCAAACCCGTGGGGGCCCTGACCCCAGCTCCAGGGGCCCAACCCGTGGGGGCCCTGACTCCAGCTCCAGGCGCCGAACTCGTGGGGGCCCTGACCACAGCTCCAGGGGCCCAACCCGTGCGGGCCCTTGTCATAACTTAGTCCCAGATTTGGACCTTAGCGTCCAAAATATGGGGGTTAGCATGAAAACCTCCAAGCTTAGTTACCAGCTTGGACCTGGTACGGCTGCCACCACCCAAAAATTAGAGTGTTTTGGGGCACTCTGGTCCCCACAAAAACCTTCCCTGGGGACCCCAAGACCCAAATCCCTTGAGTCTCACAACAAAGGGAAATAAACCTTTTCCCTTCCCCCCCTCCAGGTGTTCCTGGAGAGATGCACAGAAGCAACCTCCGTGAATCCAAGCAGAGGGAGTCCACTCTCTGTAATTCCAGTCCTAGAAACAGAAGCACTTTCCTCTACACCCAGAAGGAATGCAAAATCAGGCTAGCAACTCCAACACACACAGATCTCCCCCTGATTTCTTCCTCCCACCAATTCCCTGGTGAGTACAGACTCAATTTTCCTGAAGTTCCCCACTAAAGAAAAACTCCAACAGGTCTTAAAAGAAAGCTTTATATAAAAAAGAAAGAAAAATACATAAAAAATGGTTTCTCTGTATTAAGGTGACAAATACAGGGTCTATTGCTTAAAAGAAATATGAATAAACAGCCTTATTCAAAAAGAATACAATTCAAAGCACTCCAGCCACTATAGACATGTAAATACAAAAACAATAAAACCATGTTTGGTACTCACAACTTGGAAACAGAAGATTAGAAAACAGAAATCACTTCTCAAAGCTGAGAGAAAAGCAGGCAGACAGACAAAGACTCAGACACAACCTTCCCTCCACCCAGAGTTGAAAAAAAATCCTGTTTCCTGATTGGTCCTCTGGTCAGGTGCTTCAAGTGAAAGAGATATTAACCCTTAGCTATATGTTTATGACAGCCCTGACCCCAGCTATGGGGTCCCACCCGTGGGGGCCGTGACCCCAGCTCCAGGGGTCCAACTCGTGCGGGCCCTGACCCCAGCTCCAGGGTTCCAACCTGTGTGGGCCCTGACCCCAGCTCCAGGGACCCCACCAGTGCGGGCCCAGACCGCAGCTCCAGGGGCCCAACGTTGGGGGCCCAGACCCCAGCTCCGGGGGCCCAACCCGTGCGGGCCCTGACCCCAGCTCCATAGGCCAAACCCGTAGGGGTCCTAACCCAGGTCCAGGGGCCCAACCTATGCGGGTTCTGCCCCCAGCTCCTGCCGCCCCACCCGTGTGGGCCCGGACCCCAGCTCCAGGGGCCCAACCCGTGGGGTCCCTGACCCCACCTCCAGTGGCCCAACCCGTGCGGGCACTAACCCCAGCTCCGGAGGCCCCACCCGTGCGGGCCCTGACCCCAGTTCCAGAGGCCCCACCCGTGGGGGCCCTCACCCTGATGGAAAAGGCCTAAGACTTAAAAGGCCTGCAATTCCGGCTTCTGCTTCTTCTCCTTCTAGCTAAAGGATGGGACATGCATTTAATCTTATATTTAACCATGTCAGCTATTTACTAATTGGCCCGCTTGGCACGTAAATATATGCAGCTGTTTTCTCATGTATCCCCAAAGACGTTTAATGCCAGGGGTCAAGGCATGTACCTTACACTCCCTTCAAAATGACAAATGTATCCGCAACAGATGTCTCCTGCATCCCCCTCCCCAAAATAATACATGTATTCTGTGTAAACTGTTATCTATAGGTCAGCATAATGACGTAAACAGGATGAGAACTAAAGTTGTTTGTTGCTGATTATAAAAGGGCCCTATGTCACCCATGTAAGGTGTGTTCTTCTTCTCTGGCACTAGCCGAGGAGAAACACCCGCTCAGCTGAACGAGAATAAAGGTGTGGTACCCGTCTTCTTGTCCTCCGTGCCTCCTTGGTGTAATTAGGTAAGCTCCAGGGGGAAACGGGCCCTATTTGGCCAACAACCCCAGCTCCAGGGGCCCAACCCGTCCGGGCGCAGACTCTAGCTCCAGGGGACAAACCCGTGCGGGCCCTGACCCCAGCTCCAGGGCCCCAACCCGTGGGGGTCCTCACCTCAGCTCCACCGGCCCAACACTTGCGGGCCCTGACCCCAGCTCCAGGGGCCCTACCTGTGCGGGCCCTTACACCAGCTCCAGACGCCCAACCCGTGCGGGCCCTGACCCCAGTTCCAGGGGCCCCACCCGTCTGGGCCCTGACCCCAGCTCCGGGGGCCCCAGTCGTGCGGGCCCTGACCCCAACTCCAGGGGCCCAACCCGTGGGCGCCCTGACCCCAGCTCCAGGTGCCCAATCCATGGGCGCCCTCACCCCAGCTCCAGAGCCCCAACCCGTGCGGGTCCTGACCCCAGCTCCAGGTGCCCCTCCCGTTGCCGCCCTGACCCCAGCTCCAGGGGCTGAACCCGTGGGGGCCCTGACCCCAGCTCCAGGGGCCCAACCCCTGGTGGCCATAACCCCAGCTCCAGTGGACAAACCCGTGCGAGCCCTGACCCAAGATCCAGGGGCCATATCCATGAGGGTCCTGACCCCAGCACCAGATGCCCAAACCCTGCGGGCCCTCACCCCAGCTCCAGGGGCCCAACCCGTGGGGGCCCTGACCGCAACTCCAGGGGTGTAACCCATGGGGGTCCTGACCCCAGCACCAGGTGCCTAAGCCCTGCGGGCCCTGACCCCAGATCCAGGAGCCCAACCCGTGGGGTCCCTGACCCCAGCTCCAGTTGCGCAAACCGTGAGGGCCCTGACTCCATCCACAGGGCCGAACTCGTTCGTGCCCTGACCCCAGCTCCAGCGGCTCAAACCGTCGGGGCCCTGACCCCAGCTCCAGGGTCCCAACTGGTGCGGGACCTGACCCCAGTTCCAGAGGCCCAACCTGTGCGGGGCCTCACCCCAACTCCCAGGGCCCAACCCGTGTGGGCCCTAACCCCAGCTCCAGGGGCCAAACCCGTGTGGGCCCTGACCCCAGCTCCAGGGGCCCAACCCGTAGGGGCCCTGACCCCAGCTCCAGGGACCCAACCTATGCGGGCCTGACCCCATCTCCTGCGGCCCCACCCGTGCGGGCCCTGACCCCAGCTACAGGGGACCAACCCGTGCGGGGCTTGATCCCAGCTCCAGGGGCCCAACAGGTGCAAGCCCTGACCCCAGCTTCAGGGGCCTTACCCGTGGAGGCCCTGACCACAGCTCCAGCGTCCCAACCTTTGCGGGCCCTGACCCCAGCTCCAGGGGCCTTACCCGTGGAGGCCCCAACCCCAGCTCCAGGGCCCCAACTTTTGCGGGGCCTGACCCCAGCTCCCGGGGCCCAACCCGTGTGGGCCCTGACCCCAGCTCCAGGGGCCAAACCCTGGGGGCCCTGACCCAAGCTCCAGGGGACCCACCCGTGGCGCCCCTGTCCCAAGCTCCAGGGGCCCAACCCGTGTGGGTCCTGACCCCAGCTCCAGGGGTCCAACCCGTGGCGTCCCTTTCCCCAGCTCCAGGGTCCCAACCGTGCGGGCCCTGACCCCAGCTCCTCGGGCCCAACCCGTGGGGGCCCTGACTCCAGCCTCAAGGGCCTAACCCATGGGGGCCCTGACCTGAGCTCCAGTGGCCTAACCTGTGCAACCCCTGACCCCAGCTCCGGGGGCCAACCCGTGGGGGCCCTGACCCCATCCTCAGGGGCCCAACCCGTTCGGGCCCTAACCCCAGCTCCAGTGGCCCAACCTGTGCGGGCTCTGACCCCAGCTCCAGGAGCAAACCCGTGGGGGCCCTGACCCCAGCTCCAGTGGCCCAACCTGTGCGGGCCCTGACCCCAGCTCCAGGAGCAAACCCGTGGGGGCCCTTACCCCAGCTCCAGAGGCCCAACCCATGGAGGTCCTCACCCCAGCTCCACTGGCCGAACCCGTGCTGGGCCTGACCCCAGTTCCAGGGGCCCAACCTATGCGGGCCCTGACTGCAGCCTCAAGGGCCCAACCCATGGGGACCCTGACCCCAGCTCCAGTGGCCTAACCTGTGTGGACCCTGACCACAGCTCCAGGGTCCAACCCATGGGAGCCCTGACCCCAGCTCGAGGGGCCCAACCCGTGGGGGTCCTCACCCCAACTACAGAGGCCCAAACCTTGAGCGCCTTAACCCCAGTTCCACTGGCCCAACTCGTGCGGGCACTGACCCCAGCTCCAGGGGCCCCACCCGTGGGGCCCTAACCCCATCTCCAGGGGCCCCAATCGTGCGGGCCCTGACCCCAGCTCCAGAGGCCCAACCCTTGCGGAGCTTGATCCCAGCTCCAGGGGCCCAACAAGTGCGGGCCCTTACCCCAGCCCCAGGGTCCCAACCCGTGCGGGGCCTCACCCCAGTTCCAGACGCCCAACCTGTGAAGACCCTCAGCCAAGCTCCCGGGGTAGAGCTCGTGGGGGCTCTGATCCCAGCCTCAAGGGCTCAACCCATGCGGGCCCTGACCCCAGCTCCAGGGGACCAACCCGTGTGGGTCCTGACCCCAGCTCCAGGATCCCAACCCGTGGGGGCTCTTATCCCAGCTCCAGGGGCCCCAATCGTGCAGACTCTGACCCCAGCTCTAGGGGCCAAACCCGTGTGGGCCCTGACCCCAGCTCCAGGGGCCCAACCCTTGCGGAGCTTGATCCCAGCTCCAGGGGCCCAACAAGTGCGGGCCCTTACCCCAGCCCCAGGGTCCCAACCCGTGCGGGGCCTCATCCCAGTTCCAGACGCCCAACCTGTGAAGACCCTCAGCCAAGCTCCCGGGGTAGAGCTCGTGGGGGCTCTGATCCCAGCCTCAAGGGCTCAACCCATGCGGGCCCTGACCCCAGCTCCAGGGGCCCAACCCGTGTGGGTCCTGACCCCAGCTCCAGGATCCCAACCCGTGGGGGCTCTTATCCCAGCTCCAGGGGCCCCAATCGTGCAGACTCTGACCCCAGCTCTAGGGGCCAAACCCGTGTGGGCCCTGACCCCAGCTCCAGGGGCCCAACCCTTGCGGAGCTTGATCCCAGCTCCAGGGGCCCAACAAGTGCGGGCCCTTACCCCAGCCCCAGGGTCCCAACCCGTGCGGGGCCTCACCCCAGTTCCAGACGCCCAACCTGTGAAGACCCTCAGCCAAGCTCCCGGGGTAGAGCTCGTGGGGGCTCTGATCCCAGCCTCAAGGGCTCAACCCATGCGGGCCCTGATCCCAGCTCCAGGGGCCCAACCCGTGTGGGTCCTGACCCCAGCTCCAGGATCCCAACCCGTGGGGGCTCTTATCCCAGCTCCAGGGGCCCCAGTCGTGCAGACTCTGACCCCAGCTCCAGGGGCCAAACCCGTGTGGGCCCTGACCCCAGCTCCAGGGGCCCAACCCGTGGGGGCCCTGACCCCAGCTCTATGGGCCCCACCCGTATGGGCCCTGACCCCAGCTCCAGGGACCCAACCTATGCGGGCCTGACCCCATCTCCTGCGGCCCCACCCGTGCGGGCCCTGACCCCAGCTACAGGGGACCAACCTGTGCGGGGCCTGACCCCAGCTCCAGGGGCCCAACCCGTGTGGGCCCTGTCCCCAGCTCCAGCGGCCAAACCCTGGGGGCCCTGTCCCAAGCTCCAGGGGCCCAACCCGTGTGGGTCCTGACCCCAGCTCCAGGGGTCCAACCTGTGGCGTCCCTTTCCCCAGCTCCAGGGTCCCAACCGTGCGGGCCCTGACCCCAGCTCCTCGGGCCCAACCCGTGGGGGCCCTGACTCCAGCCTCAAGGGCCTAACCCATGGGGGCCCTGACCCGAGCTCCAGTGGCCTAACCTGTGCGAGCCCTGACCCCAGCTCCGGGGGCCAACCCGTGGGGGCCCTGACCCCATCCTCAGGGGCCCAACCCGTTCGGGCCCTAACCCCAGCTCCAGTGGCCCAACCTGTGCGGGCCCTGACCCCAGCTCCAGCAGCAAACCTGTGGGGGCCCTGACCCCAGCTCCAGAGGCCCAACCCGTGGAGGTCCTCACCCCAGCTCCACTGGCCGAACCCGTGCTAGGCCTGACCCCAGCTCCAGGGACCCCACCCGTGGGGCCCTGACCCCAGTTCCAGGGGCCCACTCGTGGGGCTCTAAACCCAGCTCCAGGGGCCCCAATCGTGCGGGCCCTGACTCCAGCTCCTAGGGCCCAACCTATGCGGGCCCTGACTGCAGCCTCAAGGGCCCAACCCATGCGGGCCCTGACCCCAGCTCCAGTGGCTTAACCTGTGTGGACCCTGACCCCAGCTCCAGGGGCCCAACCCGTGGGGGTCCTCACCCCAACTACAGGGGCCCAAACCTTGAGCGCCTTAACCCCAGTTCCACTGGCCCAACTCGTGCGGGCACTGACCCCAGCTCCAGGGGCCCCACCCGTGGGGCCCTAACCCCATCTCCAGGGGCCCAACAAGTGCGGGCCCTTACCCCAGCCCCAGGGTCCCAACCCGTGCGGGGCCTCACCCCAGTTCCAGACGCCCAACCTGTGAAGACCCTCAGCCAAGCTCCCGGGGTAGAGCTCGTGGGGGCTCTGATCCCAGCCTCAAGGGCTCAACCCATGCGGGCCCTGACCCCAGCTCCAGGGGCCCAACCCGTGTGGGTCCTGACCCCAGCTCCAGGGTCCCAACCCGTGGGGGCTCTTATCCCAGCTCCAGGGGCCCCAATCGTGCAGACTCTGACCCCAGCTCTAGGGGCCTAACCCGTGGGGGCCCTGACCCGAGTTCTAGGGGCCCAACCCGTGGGGGCCCTGACCCAAGCTCCAGGGGCCTAACCCGTGAGGGGCCTGACCACTGCTCCAGGGCCCCAATCGTGCACGCCCTGACCCCAGCTCCAGGAGCCTCGTCCGTGGGGGCCCAGACCCCAGTTCCAGGCGCCGAACTCGTTGGGGCCCTGACCCCAGACTCCAGGGCCCAACCCATGCCAGTCGTGATCCCAGCTACAGGGGCTGGACCGTGGGGGCCCTGACCCCAGCTCCAGGGGCCCAACCCCTGCGTGCCCTGACCCCAGTTCCAGGGGCCCAACCCGTGGTGGCCATGACCCCAGCTCCAGTGGACAAACCCGTGCGAACCCTGACCCACGATCCAGGGGCCATATCCCTGAGGGCCCTGACCCCAGCTCCAGGTGCCCAAACCCTGCGGGCCCTGACCCCAGCTCCAGGGGTCCAACCCGTGGGGGCCCTGACCCCAACTCGAGGGGCCTAACCCGTGGGGATCCTCACCCCAGCACCAGGTGCCAAACCCTGCGGGCTCTGACCCCAGATCCAGGGGCTCAACCCGTGGGGTCCCTAACCCCAGCTCCAGTTACGCAAACCGTGGGGGCCCTGACTCCATCCGCAGGGCCGAACCCGTTCGTGCCCTGACCCCAGCTCCAGCGCCCCAACCCGTGCGTCCCCTAACCCCAGCTCCAGGGTCCCAACCCGTGTGGGCCCTGACCCCAGCTCCAGGGGCCCAACCGTGCAGTCCCTAACCCCAGCTCCAGGGGCCCAACCCGTGTGGACCCTGACCCGAGCTCCAGGGACCCAACTCGTACGGGCCATGACCCCAGCTGCAGGTGCCGAACCCGTGGGGGCCGTGACCCCAGCCTCTAGGGCGCAACCCGTGGGGGCCCTGACTCCAGCTCCAGGGGCCAAACTCGTGGCGGTCCTGACACCAGCTCCAGGGGCCCAACCCGTGCGGGCCGTGACCCCAGCTCCAGGGGCCCCACCCATGGGGCCCTGAACCCACCTCTAGGGGCCGCACCCTTGTTGGCCGTGATCCCAGCTCCAGGGCCCCACCCGTGTTGGCCATTACTCCAGCACCAGGGGCCCATACTGTGGGGACCCTGACCCCAGCTCCGGGGGCTCAACCCGTGGGGGCCATGACCCCAGCTCCAGTGTTGAACCCGTGCGGGTCCTGACCCCAGCTCTAAGGGCCCAACCCGTGGGGGCCCTGACCCCAGATCCAGGGCCCCAACCCGTGCAGGTCCTGACCCCAGGTCCAGGGGCCCCACCCGTAGGGGTCCTGACTCCAGCTCCAAGGGCCCAACCCGTGCGGGACGTGACCCCAACTCCTGGTCCCAACCCGTGGGGGCCCTCACCCCAGCTCCATGGGCCCCACCCGTAGGGGCCCTGACTCTAGCTCCAGTGGCCCTACCCGTGCGGGCCCTGACCCCAGCTCCAGATGCACCACCCGTTTGGGCCCTGACCCCAGCTCCAGGGGCCCAACCAGTGGAGGCCCTGACCCCAGCTCCAGGGGCCAAACCCCTTGGGGCCCCGACCCGAGCTCCAGGGACCGAACCCGTGCGAAGCCTGACTCCTGCTCCACAGGCCCCACCCGTGGGGGCTCTGACCCCAGCTACAGGACCCCAACCTGTACGGATTCTGACCCCAGCTCCAAGGGCCCCACCCGTGGGGGCCCTGACCACAGCTCCAGGGCCGCAACCCGTGGGGGCCCCGACCCCAGCTCCAGATGCGCTACTCATACGGGCTGTGACCCCAGCTCCAGGGGCCCAACCCGTGGGGGCCCTAACCCCAGCTCCAGGGGCCGAACCCATGCGGGCCCTGACAACAGCTCCAGGGCCACAACTCGTGGGGGACCCGACCCCAGCTCCAGGGGCCGAACCCGTGCGAGGCCTGACTCCTGCTCCACAGGCCCCAACCGTGAGTGCCCTGACCCCAGCTCCAGGACCCCAACCCGTGGGGATTCTGACCCCAGCTCCAAGGGCCCCACCCGTGGGGGCAATGACCACAGCTCCAGGACCCCAACCCGTCGGGGTCCTGACCCCAGCTCCAGGGACCACACCCGTACGGGATCTGACCCCAGCTCAAGGGGTCCCTCCCGTCCGGGCCCTAACCACAGCTCCAGGGGCCCAACCCGTGGGGGCCATGACCCCAGCTCCAGGGGCCAACCCATGGAGGCCCTGATCCCAGTTCCAGGGACCCCAACCGTGGGGGCCCTGACCCCAGCTCCAGGGACCCCACCTGTGGGCGCACTGACCTCAGCTCCAAGGGCCCAACCCGTGCGGGCCCTGACCCGAGGTCCAGGTGCCAACACCGTAGAGGCCCTGACCCCAGCTCCAGGGGCCCAACTCGTGCGGGCCCTGACTCCAGCTCCAGAAGCCCAACCCGTAGGGGCCTGACTCCTGCTCCAGGGGCCCAACCCGTGGCGGCCCTGACCTCAGCTCCGGGGGACAACCCGTGGGGGTTCTGACCCCATCTCCAGGGGTCCAACCCGTGCGGGCCCTAAACCCAGCTTCAGGAGCTGAACCATGCGGGCCCTGAACCCAACTCCAGGGGCCCAACCCGTGGAGGCCTGACCCCAGCTCCAGGGCCCCAACCCGTGGGGGCCCTTACGCCAGTTCAAGGGGCCCAACCCGTGCGAGGCCTGACCCCTGCTCTAGGGGCCGAACCCGTCGTGGCCCTGACCTCAGCTCCAGGGGCCTAACCCGTGGAGACCCTGACCTCAGCTCTAGGGGCCCAATCCGTGGGGGCCCTGACCCGAGCTCCAGGGGCCCAGCCCATGAGTCCCCTGACCCCAGCTCCAGGGGCCCAACCCGTGGGGGCCCTGACCCCAGCTCCAGGGGACCAACCCATGCGGGGCTTGATCCCAGCTCCAGAGGCCCAACAGGTGCGGGCCGTGACCCCAGCCCCAGGGGTGTTACCCGTGGGTGCTCTGACCCCAGCTCCAGGTTCCCAACCTTTGCGGGGCCTGACCCCAGCTCCCGCAGCCCACCCCGTGTGGGCTCTGACCCTAGCTCCAGGGGCCAAAGCCGTGGGGGCTCTGACCCAAGCTCCAGGGGCCCAACCAGTCCGGGCCCTGACCCCAGTTCCAGGGCCCCAACCCGTGGGGGCCCTTACGCCAGTTCAAGGGGCCCAACCCGTGCGAGGCCTGACCCCTGCTCTAGGGGCCGAACCCGTGGGGGCCCTTACGCCAGTTCAAGGGGCCCAACCCGTGCGAGGCCTGACCCCTGCTCTAGGGGCCGAACCCGTCGTGGCCCTGACCTCAGCTCCAGGGGCCTAACCCGTGGAGACCCTGACCTCAGCTCTAGGGGCCCAATCCGTGGGGGCCCTGACCCGAGCTCCAGGGGCCCAGCCTATGAGTCCCCTGACCCCAGCTCCAGGGGCCCAACCCGTGGGGGCCCTGACCCCAGCTCCAGGGGACCAACCCATGCGGGGCTTGATCCCAGCTCCAGAGGCCCAACAGGTGCGGGCCGTGACCCCAGCCCCAGGGGTGTTACCCGTGGGTGCTCTGACCCCAGCTCCAGGTTCCCAACCTTTGCGGGGCCTGACCCCAGCTCCCGCAGCCCACCCCGTGCAGGCCCTGACCCCAGCTCCACGAGCCCAACTCGTGGAGGTCCTGACCCCAGCTCCAGGTGCCCAAACCCTGCGGGCCCTGACCCCAGCTCCAGGGGCCCAACCCGTAGGGGCCCTGACCCCAGCTCCAGTTGCCCAAACCGTGGGGGCCCTAACCCAATCTGCAGCGGCCGAACCCGTTCGTGCCCTGACCCCAGCTCCAGGGACCCAACCCATGGGAGCCCTGACCCCAGCTCCAGGGTCCGAACCCGTGCGGGGCCTGACCCCAGTTCCAGAGGCCCAATCTGTGTGGACCCACACCCTAGCTCCCGGGTCTGAACTAGTGGGGGCCCTGATCCCAGGCTGAAGGGCCCAACCCATGCAGGCCTGACCCCAGTTCTAGGGGCCCAACCTGTGTGAGTCCTGGCCCCAGCTCCAGGGTCCCAACCCGTGAAGCCCCTAACCCCAGCTCCAGAGTCCCAACTCGTGGGGGCTCCTACCCCAGGTCCAGAGGCCCAACCCGTGCGGGGCCTGACCTCTCCTCCAGGAGCCCCAATCGTGCAGGCCCTGACCCCAGCTCTAGGCGCCGAACTCGTGTGGGCCCTGACCCCAGCCTCAACGGTCCAACCCGTGGGGGCCCTGACCCCAGCTCCAGGGGCCACACCCGTGGGGGCCCTGATCCCAGCTCCAGGGGCGCAACCCGTGCGGGCCCTGATCCCAGCTCCAGCGGCCCAACCCGTGTGGGTCCTGACCCCAGCTCCAGGGGCCCAACCCGTGCGGACGCTGACCCCAGCTCCAGGGGCCCCTCCCGTTTGGGCCCTGACCGCAACTACAGAAGCCCAACCCGTGGGGGTCCTCACCCCAGCTCCAGGGGCCCTACCCGTGCGCGCCCTGATCCCAACTCTACCGGCCCAACCCGTGCGGGCCCTGACACCAGCTCCAGGGCCCCACCCATGGGGCCTTTAGCCCAGCTCCAGGGGCCCCAATCGTGCGGGCCCTGTCCCCAGGTCCATGGGCCCAACCCTTGCAGGCCCAGACCCCAGCTCCAGGGTCCCAACGCGTGCGTGGCCTGACCTCAGTTCCAGAGGCCCAACCCGTGCGGTCCCTGACCCCAGCTCCAGGGGCCACAACCGTAGGGGCCCTTACCCCAGCTCCAGGGGCCCAACCCGTGCGGGCTGTGACCCCAGCTACAAGGACCCCACCCGTGGGGACCCTGACCCCAGCTCCAGGGGTCCAACCCGTGTTAGCCCTGACCCCAGCTCCAGGGATCCAACCCGTGGGGGCCGTGACCCGACCTCAAGAGCCCAACCCGTGGTGGCCATGACTCCAGCTCCATTGGCCCAAACCGTGGGTACCCCGACCCCAGCTCCAGGGCCCCAACCCGTACGGGTCCTGACTCCAGCTCCAGGGGCCCCACCCGTAGGGGCCCTGACCCCAGTTCCAGAGGCTCAACCCGTGCGGGCCCTGACTCCTGCTCCAGGAGCCCAACCCGTGGGGGCCATGACCCCAGCTCCAGGGGCCTAGCCTGTGCGGGCCCTGCCCGCTGCTCCAGGGACCCAACCTGTGGGGCCCTTGTCATAAACAGGTAGCTAAGGGTTAATGTCTCTTACACCTGGAAAGAAGTAATTGGAAACACCTGACCAGAGGACCAATCAGGAAACAAGATTTTTTCAAATCTGGGTGGAGGGTTTTTTGTGTGTGAGTCCTTTGTTCTTGGGTTTTCTACCTTCACTCTCTCGGCTATGAGGAGTGAATTTTTCTATTTCCTGCCTTCTAATCTTCTGTTTCCCAGTTGTAAGTACAAAGGATCAGCTAGTGATTTATATGTTTTTTTGTATTTACATGTCTAAAGTTGCTGGAGTGCTTTGAATTGTATTCTTTTTGAATAAGGCTGTTTAGTCATATTTCTTTTAAGCAATTGACCCTGTATTTGTCACCTTAATACAGAGGGACCATTTGTATGTATTTTTCTTTCTTTTTTATATAAAGCTTTCTTTTAAGAGCTCTTGGAGTTTTTCTTTAGGGGGGAACTCCAGGGAATTGAGTCTGCAGCTCACCAGGGAATTGGTGGGAGGAAGAAGTCAGGGGGAAATCTGTGGGTGTTAGATTTACTAACCTGACTTTGCATTCCCTCTGGGAGAAGAGAGAAGTGCTTGTGTTTCCAGGACTGGAACTAGAGAGGGTGGACTCCCTCTGTTTAGATTCACGGAGTTTGCTTCTGTGTATCTCTGCAGGAACACCTGGAGGGGGGAAGGGAGAAGGTTTATTTCCCTTTGTTGTGAGACTCAAGGGATTTGGGTCTTGGGGTCCCCAGGGAAGGTTTTGTGGGGACCAGAGTGCCCCAGAAAACTCTAATTTTTTCGGTGGTGGCAGCTTTACCAGGTCCAAGCTGGTAACTAAGCTTGGAGGTTTTAATGCTAACCCCCATATTTTGGACGCTAAGGTCAAAATCTGGGACTAGGTTTATGACAGCCCTTACCTCATCTCCAGGGGCCCAACCCGTGCGGTCCCTGACCCCAGCTCCAGGGACCCAACCCGTGCGGGCCCTGACCCCAGCTCCAGGGGCCCAACCCGTGCAGGCCCTGACCCCAGCTCCAGGGGCCCAACCCGTGGGGGCCCTGACCCCAGCTCCAGGGGCCCAACCCGTGGTGGCCATGACCCCAGCTCCAGTGGACAAACCCGTGCGAACCCTGACCCACGATCCAGGGGCCATATCCCTGAGGGCCCTGACCCCAGCTCCAGGTGCCCAAACCCTGCGGGCCCTGACCCCAGCTCCAGGGGTCCAACCCGTGGGGGCCCTGACCCCAACTCGAGGGGCCTAACCCGTGGGGATCCTCACCCCAGCACCAGGTGCCAAACCCTGCGGGCTCTGACCCCAGATCCAGGGGCTCAACCCGTGGGGTCCCTAACCCCAGCTCCAGTTACGCAAACCGTGGGGGCCCTGACTCCATCCGCAGGGCCGAACCCGTTCGTGCCCTGACCCCAGCTCCAGCGCCCCAACCCGTGCGTCCCCTAACCCCAGCTCCAGGGTCCCAACCCGTGTGGGCCCTGAACCCAGCTCCAGGGGCCCAACCGTGCAGTCCCTAACCCCAGCTCCAGGGGCCCAACCCGTGTGGACCCTGACCCGAGCTCCAGGGACCCAACTCGTACGGGCCATGACCCCAGCTGCAGGTGCCGAACCCGTGGGGGCCGTGACCCCAGCCTCTAGGGCGCAACCCGTGTGGGCCCTGACTCCAGCTCCAGGGGCCAAACTCGTGGCGGTCCTGACACCAGCTCCAGGGGCCCAACCCGTGCGGGCCGTGACCCCAGCTCCAGAGGCCCCACCCATGGGGCCCTGAACCCACCTCTAGGGGCCGCACCCGTGTTGGCCGTGATCCCAGCTCCAGGGCCCCACCCGTGTTGGCCATTACTCCAGCACCAGGGGCCCATACTGTGGGGACCCTGACCCCAGCTCCGGGGGCTCAACCCGTGGGGGCCATGACCCCAGCTCCAGTGTTGAACCCGTGCGGGTCCTGACCCCAGCTCTAAGGGCCCAACCCGTGGGGGCCCTGACCCCAGATCCAGGGCCCCAACCCGTGCGGGTCCTGACCCCAGGTCCAGGGGCCCCACCCGTAGGGGTCCTGACTCCAGCTCCAAGGGCCCAACCCGTGCGGGACGTGACCCCAACTCCTGGTCCCAACCCGTGGGGGCCCTCACCCCAGCTCCATGGGCCCCACCCGTAGGGGCCCTGACTCTAGCTCCAGTGGCCCTACCCGTGCGGGCCCTGACCCCAGCTCCAGATGCACCACCCGTTTGGGCCCTGACCCCAGCTCCAGGGGCCCAACCAGTGGAGGCCCTGACCCCAGCTCCAGGGGCCAAACCCCTTGGGGCCCCGACCCGAGCTCCAGGGACCGAACCCGTGCGAAGCCTGACTCCTGCTCCACAGGCCCCACCCGTGGGGGCTCTGACCCCAGCTACAGGACCCCAACCTGTACGGATTCTGACCCAGCTCCAAGGGCCCCACCCGTGGGGGCCCTGACCACAGCTCCAGGGCCGCAACCCGTGGGGGCCCCGACCCCAGCTCCAGATGCGCTACTCATACGGGCTGTGACCCCAGCTCCAGGGGCCCAACCCGTGGGGGCCCTAACCCCAGCTCCAGGGGCCGAACCCATGCGGGCCCTGACAACAGCTCCAGGGCCACAACTCGTGGGGGACCCGACCCCAGCTCCAGGGGCCGAACCCGTGCGAGGCCTGACTCCTGCTCCACAGGCCCCAACCGTGAGTGCCCTGACCCCAGCTCCAGGACCCTAACCCGTGGGGATTCTGACCCCAGCTCCAAGGGCCCCACCCGTGGGGGCAATGACCACAGCTCCAGGACCCCAACCCGTCGGGGTCCTGACCCCAGCTCCAGGGACCACACCCGTACGGGATCTGACCCCAGCTCAAGGGGTCCCTCCCGTCCGGGCCCTAACCACAGCTCCAGGGGCCCAACCCGTGGGGGCCATGACCCCAGCTCCAGGGGCCAACCCATGGAGGCCCTGATCCCAGTTCCAGGGACCCCAACCGTGGGGGCCCTGACCCCAGCTCCAGGGACCCCACCTGTGGGCGCACTGACCTCAGCTCCAAGGGCCCAACCCGTGCGGGCCCTGACCCGAGGTCCAGGTGCCAACACCGTAGAGGCCCTGACCCCAGCTCCAGGGGCCCAACTCGTGCGGGCCCTGACTCCAGCTCCAGAAGCCCAACCCGTAGGGGCCTGACTCCTGCTCCAGGGGCCCAACCCGTGGCGGCCCTGACCTCAGCTCCGGGGGACAACCCGTGGGGGTTCTGACCCCATCTCCAGGGGTCCAACCCGTGCGGGCCCTAAACCCAGCTTCAGGAGCTGAACCATGCGGGCCCTGAACCCAACTCCAGAGGCCCAACCCGTGGAGGCCTGACCCCAGCTCCAGGGCCCCAACCCGTGGGGGCCCTTACGCCAGTTCAAGGGGCCCAACCCGTGCGAGGCCTGACCCCTGCTCTAGGGGCCGAACCCGTCGTGGCCCTGACCTCAGCTCCAGGGGCCTAACCCGTGGAGACCCTGACCTCAGCTCTAGGGGCCCAATCCGTGGGGGCCCTGACCCGAGCTCCAGGGGCCAAGCCCATGAGTCCCCTGACCCCAGCTCCAGGGGCCCAACCCGTGGGGGCCCTGACCCCAGCTCCAGGGGACCAACCCATGCGGGGCTTGATCCCAGCTCCAGAGGCCCAACAGGTGCGGGCCGTGACCCCAGCCCCAGGGGTGTTACCCGTGGGTGCTCTGACCCCAGCTCCAGGTTCCCAACCTTTGCGGGGCCTGACCCCAGCTCCCGCAGCCCACCCCGTGTGGGCTCTGACCCTAGCTCCAGGGGCCAAAGCCGTGGGGGCTCTGACCCAAGCTCCAGGGGCCCAACCAGTCCGGGCCCTGACCCCAGTTCCAGGGACCCAACCCGTGCGGGCCCTGACCCCAGCCGCAAGGGCCCAACCCGTGGGGGCCCTGACCCCAGATCCAGCGGCCCAACCCGTGTGGATCCTGATGCCAGCACTAGGGGCCCAACCCGTGGGGGCCCTGACCACAGCTACAATTGCTCAACCCGTGGGGGCCATGACCCCAGCTCCAGGGGCCTAGCCCGTGCGGGCCCTCCCCGCAGCTCCAGGGACCCAACCCATGGGGGCCCTTGTCATAAAGAGATAGCTAAGGGTTAATGTCTCCTACACCTGGAAAGAAGTAATTTGAAACACCTGACCAGAGGACCAATCAGGAAACAAGACTTTTTCAAATCTGGGTGGAGGGTTTTTGTGTGTGAGTCCTTTGTTCTTGGGTTTTCTACCTGCACTCTCTCGGCTATGAGGAGTGAATTTTTCTATTTCCTGCTTTCTAATCTTCTGTTTCCCAGTTGTAAGTACAAAGGATCAGCTAGTGATTTATATGTTTTTTTGTATTTACATGTCTAAAGTTGCTGGAGTGCTTTGAATTGTATTCTTTTTGAATAAGGCTGTTTAGTCATATTTCTTTTAAGCAATTGACCCTGTATTTGTCACCTTAATACAGAGAGACCATTTGTATGTATTTTTTTTTTCTTTTTTATATAAAGCTTTCTTTTAAGACCTGTTAGAGGTTTTTTTAGAGGGGAACTCCAGGGAATTGAGTCTGCAGCTCACCAGGGAATTGGTGGGAGGAAGAAGTCAGGGGGAAATCTGTGTATGTTAGATTTACTAGCCTGACTTTGCATTCCCTCTGGGTGAAGAGAGAAGTGCTTGTGTTTCCAGGACTGGAATTAGAGAGGGTGGACTCCCTCTGTTTAGATTCACGGAGTTTGCTTCTGTGTATCTCTACAGGAACACTTGGAGTGGGGAAGGGAAAAGGTTTATTTCCCTTTGTTGTGAGACTCAAGGGATTTGGGTCTTGGGGTCCCCAGGGAAGGTTTTGTGGGGACCAGAGTGCCCCAAAAAACTCTAATTTTTCGGGTGGTGGCAGCTTTACCAGGTCCAAGCTGGTAACTAAGCTTGGAGGTTTTCATGCTAACCCCCATATTTTGGACGCTAAGGTCGAAATCTGGGACTAGGTTTATGACAGCCCTTACCTCAGCTCCAGGGGCCCAACCCGTGGGGGCCCTGACCCCAGCTCCAAGGGCCCAACCCGTGCGGGCCCTGACCCCAGCTCCAGGGGCCTCACCCGTGTTGGCCATGACCCCAGCTCCAGGTGCCCAACCAGTAGGAACCCAGACCCCAGCTCCAGGGGCCCCACCCATAGGACTCTGACCCCAGCTCCAGGGGCCCCAATCATGCGAGCCCTGACCCCAGCTCCAGGATCCCAACCCGTGGGGCCCTGACTCCAGCTCCTGCGGCTCCACCCATGCGGACCGTGATCCCAGCTCCAGGGGACCACCCCGTGCGGGGCTTGATACGAGCTCCAGGGGCCCAACCCGTGTGGGTCCCGACCACAGCTCCAGCGGTCCAACCCGTACGGGTCCTGACTCCAGCTCCAGGGGCCCCACCCGTAGGGGCCCTAACCCCAGCTCCAGGGACCCAACCCGTGCGAGCACTGACCCCAGCTCCGGGGCATAACCCATGGTGGCGCTGACCCCAGCTCCAGGGGTATAACCTGTGCGGGCCCTGACCCAAGCTCCAGGGGCCCAACTGTGTGGTCTCCGACCCCAGCTCCAGGGTCTCAACCCGTGTGGACCGTGACCCCAGCTCCAGGGGCCCAACCCGTGGGGGCCCTGATCTCAGCTCCAGCGGCCCAACCAGTGGGGGCCCTGACCCGAGCTCCACACGCCCAACCCATGCGGGCCCTGAACCCAGCTCCAGGGGCCCAACCCGTGGGGGCCCTGACCCCAGCTCCAGTTTCCCAATCCGTGGGGGCCCTATCCCTAGCTCCAGAGGCTCCACCCGTGCGGGCCCTACCCCCAGCTCCAGAGGCCCCACCCATGGGGGCCCTGTCCCCAGCTCCAGGGGCCCAACCCTTGCGGGCCCAGACCCCAGCTCCAGGGTCCCAACGCGTGCGTGGCCTGACCTCAGTTCCAGAGGCCCAACCCGTGCGGGCCCTGACCCCAGCTCCAGGGGCCACAACCGTAGGGGCCCTTACCCCAGCTCAAGGGGCCCAACCCGTGCGGGCTGTGACCCCAGCTACAAGGACCCCAACCGAGGGGACCCTGACCCCAGCTCCAGGGGTTCCACCCGTGTTAGCCCTGACCCCAGCTCCAGGGACCCACCCCGTGAGGGCCTTGACCCGACCTCAAGGGGTCCAACCCGTGGTGGCCATGACTCCAGCTCCATTGGCCCAAACCGTGGGGACCCCGACCCCAGCTCCAGGGCCCCAACCCGTACGGGTCCTGACTCCAGCTCCAGGGGACCCACCCATGGGGGCCCTGACCCCAGTTCCAGAGGCTCAACCCGTGCGGGCCCTGACTCCTGCTCCAGGGGCCCAACCCCTGGGGGCCCTGACTCCTGCTCCAGGGGCCCAACCCGTGGGGGCCCTGACCCCAGCTCCAGGACCCCAACCCGTGGGGATTCTGACCCCAGCTCCAGGTGCCCAACCAGTAGGAACCCAGACCCCAGCTCCAGGGGCCCCACCCATAGGACTCTGACCCCAGCTCCAGGGGCCCCAATCATGCGAGCCCTGACCCCAGCTCCAGGATCCCAACCCGTGCGGGCCCTGACCCCAGCTCCAGGGGCCTCACCCGTGTTGGCCATGACCCCAGCTCCAGGTGCCCAACCAGTAGGAACCCAGACCCCAGCTCCAGGGGCCCCACCCATAGGACTCTGACCCCAGCTCCAGGGGCCCCAATCATGCGAGCCCTGACCCCAGCTCCAGGATCCCAACCCGTGGGGCCCTGACTCCAGCTCCTGCGGCTCCACCCATGCGGACCGTGATCCCAGCTCCAGGGGACCACCCCGTGCGGGGCTTGATACGAGCTCCAGGGGCCCAACCCGTGTGGGTCCCGACCACAGCTCCAGCGGTCCAACCCGTACGGGTCCTGACTCCAGCTCCAGGGGCCCCACCCGTAGGGGCCCTAACCCCAGCTCCAGGGACCCAACCCGTGCGAGCACTGACCCCAGCTCCGGGGCATAACCCATGGTGGCGCTGACCCCAGCTCCAGGGGTATAACCTGTGCGGGCCCTGACCCAAGCTCCAGGGGCCCAACTGTGTGGTCTCCGACCCCAGCTCCAGGGTCTCAACCCGTGTGGACCGTGACCCCAGCTCCAGGGGCCCAACCCGTGGGGGCCCTGATCTCAGCTCCAGCGGCCCAACCAGTGGGGGCCCTGACCCGAGCTCCACACGCCCAACCCATGCGGGCCCTGAACCCAGCTCCAGGGGCCCAACCCGTGGGGGCCCTGACCCCAGCTCCAGTTTCCCAATCCGTGGGGGCCCTATCCCTAGCTCCAGAGGCTCCACCCGTGCGGGCCCTACCCCCAGCTCCAGAGGCCCCACCCATGGGGGCCCTGTCCCCAGCTCCAGGGGCCCAACCCTTGCGGGCCCAGACCCCAGCTCCAGGGTCCCAACGCGTGCGTGGCCTGACCTCAGTTCCAGAGGCCCAACCCGTGCGGGCCCTGACCCCAGCTCCAGGGGCCACAACCGTAGGGGCCCTTACCCCAGCTCAAGGGGCCCAACCCGTGCGGGCTGTGACCCCAGCTACAAGGACCCCAACCGAGGGGACCCTGACCCCAGCTCCAGGGGTTCCACCCGTGTTAGCCCTGACCCCAGCTCCAGGGACCCACCCCGTGAGGGCCTTGACCCGACCTCAAGGGGTCCAACCCGTGGTGGCCATGACTCCAGCTCCATTGGCCCAAACCGTGGGGACCCCGACCCCAGCTCCAGGGCCCCAACCCGTACGGGTCCTGACTCCAGCTCCAGGGGACCCACCCATGGGGGCCCTGACCCCAGTTCCAGAGGCTCAACCCGTGCGGGCCCTGACTCCTGCTCCAGGGGCCCAACCCCTGGGGGCCCTGACTCCTGCTCCAGGGGCCCAACCCGTGGGGGCCCTGACCCCAGCTCCAGGACCCCAACCCGTGGGGATTCTGACCCCAGCTCCAAGGGCCCCACCCGTGGGGGCAATGACCACAGCTCCAGGACCCCAACCCGTCGGGGTCCTGACCCCAGCTCCAGGGACCACACCCGTACGGGATCTGACCCCAGCTCCTGGGGCCCCACCCGTGTTGGCCATGACCCCAAATCCAGGTGCCCAACCTGTAGGGACCCAGACCCCACCTCCAGGGGCCCCACCCGTGTTGACCCAGACCCCAGCTCCAGGGCCCCAATCCGTGTGAGCCCTCACCCCATCTCCAGGGGCCACACCCGTGGGGCACTAACCCTAGCTCCAGGGTCCCCACCCATGGGGACACTGACCCCAGCTCCACGGGCCCCACCCATGGGGACACTGACCCCAACTCGAGGAGGCCAACCCGTGTGAACCTGACCCCAGCTCCAGGGGCCACAACCATGGGGGCCCTAACCCCAGCTCCAGGGGCAAAATCCATGCGGACCGTGACCCCAGCTCTAGGGGCGTCATCCGTGTTGGCCCTGACCACAGCTCCAAGGGCCTAACCCGTGGGGACCCTGACTGCAGCTCCAGGGGCCCCACCCGTGGTGGCCCTGACCCCAGCTCCAGGGGCCTAACCTTTGGGGCCCTGACCCAATCTTTGGAGGCCCAACCCATGCGGGCCCTGACCCCAGCTCCAGGGGCCGAACCCGTGGGGGCCCTGACCCCAGCTCCAGGGGCCGAACCCGTGGGGGCCCTGACCCCAGCTCCAGGGGCCGAACCCGTGGGGGCCCTGACCCCAGCTCCAGAGGCCTAACCCGTGCGCGCCCTGTCCCCAGCTCCAGGGCCCCAATTCGTGAGGGCCCTGACCCCAGCTCCAGCGGTCCAACCCATGCTGGCCCTGACCGATGCTCCAGGGGCCCAACCCGTGCAGGCCCTGACCCCAGCTCCACGAGCCCAACTCGTGGAGGTCCTGACCCCAGCTCCAGGTGCCCAAACCCTGCGGGCCCTGACCCCAGCTCCAGGGGCCCAACCCGTAGGGGCCCTGACCCCAGCTCCAGTTGCCCAAACCGTGGGGGCCCTAACCCAATCTGCAGCGGCCGAACCCGTTCGTGCCCTGACCCCAGCTCCAGGGACCCAACCCATGGGAGCCCTGACCCCAGCTCCAGGGTCCGAACCCGTGCGGGGCCTGACCCCAGTTCCAGAGGCCCAATCTGTGTGGACCCACACCCTAGCTCCTGGGTCTGAACTAGTGGGGGCCCTGATCCCAGGCTGAAGGGCCCAACCCATGCAGGCCTGACCCCAGTTCTAGGGGCCCAACCTGTGTGAGTCCTGGCCCCAGCTCCAGGGTCCCAACCCGTGAAGCCCCTAACCCCAGCTCCAGAGTCCCAACTCGTGGGGGCTCCTACCCCAGGTCCAGAGGCCCAACCCGTGCGGGGCCTGACCTCTCCTCCAGGAGCCCCAATCGTGCAGGCCCTGACCCCAGCTCTAGGCGCCGAACTCGTGTGGGCCCTGACCCCAGCCTCAACGGTCCAACCCGTGGGGGCCCTGACCCCAGCTCCAGGGGCCACACCCGTGGGGGCCCTGATCCCAGCTCCAGGGGCGCAACCCGTGCGGGCCCTGATCCCAGCTCCAGCGGCCCAACCCGTGTGGGTCCTGACCCCAGCTCCAGGGGCCCAACCCGTGCGGACGCTGACCCCAGCTCCAGGGGCCCCTCCCGTTTGGGCCCTGACCGCAACTACAGAAGCCCAACCCGTGGGGGTCCTCACCCCAGCTCCAGGGGCCCTACCCGTGCGCGCCCTGATCCCAACTCTACCGGCCCAACCCGTGCGGGCCCTGACACCAGCTCCAGGGCCCCACCCATGGGGCCTTTAGCCCAGCTCCAGGGGCCCCAATCGTGCGGGCCCTGTCCCCAGGTCCATGGGCCCAACCCTTGCAGGCCCAGACCCCAGCTCCAGGGTCCCAACGCGTGCGTGGCCTGACCTCAGTTCCAGAGGCCCAACCCGTGCGGTCCCTGACCCCAGCTCCAGGGGCCACAACCGTAGGGGCCCTTACCCCAGCTCCAGGGGCCCAACCCGTGCGGGCTGTGACCCCAGCTACAAGGACCCCACCCGTGGGGACCCTGACCCCAGCTCCAGGGGTCCAACCCGTGTTAGCCCTGACCCCAGCTCCAGGGATCCAACCCGTGGGGGCCGTGACCCGACCTCAAGGGGCCCAACCCGTGGTGGCCATGACTCCAGCTCCATTGGCCCAAACCGTGGGTACCCCGACCCCAGCTCCAGGGCCCCAACCCGTACGGGTCCTGACTCCAGCTCCAGGGGCCCCACCCGTGGGGGCCCTGACCCCAGTTCCAGAGGCTCAACCCGTGCGGGCCCTGACTCCTGCTCCAGGAGCCCAACCCGTGGGGGCCATGACCCCAGCTCCAGGGGCCTAGCCTGTGCGGGCCCTGCCCGCTGCTCCAGGGACCCAACCTGTGGGGCCCTTGTCATAAACAGGTAGCTAAGGGTTAATGTCTCTTACACCTGGAAAGAAGTAATTGGAAACACCTGACCAGAGGACCAATCAGGAAACAAGATTTTTTCAAATCTGGGTGGAGGGTTTTTTGTGTGTGAGTCCTTTGTTCTTGGGTTTTCTACCTTCACTCTCTCGGCTATGAGGAGTGAATTTTTCTATTTCCTGCCTTCTAATCTTCTGTTTCCCAGTTGTAAGTACAAAGGATCAGCTAGTGATTTATATGTTTTTTTGTATTTACATGTCTAAAGTTGCTGGAGTGCTTTGAATTGTATTCTTTTTGAATAAGGCTGTTTAGTCATATTTCTTTTAAGCAATTGACCCTGTATTTGTCACCTTAATACAGAGGGACCATTTGTATGTATTTTTCTTTCTTTTTTATATAAAGCTTTCTTTTAAGAGCTCTTGGAGTTTTTCTTTAGGGGGGAACTCCAGGGAATTGAGTCTGCAGCTCACCAGGGAATTGGTGGGAGGAAGAAGTCAGGGGGAAATCTGTGGGTGTTAGATTTACTAACCTGACTTTGCATTCCCTCTGGGAGAAGAGAGAAGTGCTTGTGTTTCCAGGACTGGAACTAGAGAGGGTGGACTCCCTCTGTTTAGATTCACGGAGTTTGCTTCTGTGTATCTCTGCAGGAACACCTGGAGGGGGGAAGGGAGAAGGTTTATTTCCCTTTGTTGTGAGACTCAAGGGATTTGGGTCTTGGGGTCCCCAGGGAAGGTTTTGTGGGGACCAGAGTGCCCCAGAAAACTCTAATTTTTTCGGTGGTGGCAGCTTTACCAGGTCCAAGCTGGTAACTAAGCTTGGAGGTTTTAATGCTAACCCCCATATTTTGGACGCTAAGGTCAAAATCTGGGACTAGGTTTATGACAGCCCTTACCTCATCTCCAGGGGCCCAACCCGTGCGGTCCCTGACCCCAGCTCCAGGGACCCAACCCGTGCGGGCCCTGACCCCAGCTCCAGGGGCCCAACCCGTGCGGGCCCTGACCCCAGCTCCAGGGGCCCAACCCGTGGGGGCCCTGACCCCAGCTCCAGGGGCCCAACCCGTGGGGACCCTGACCGCAGTTCCAGGGGCTCCACCCGTGGGAGCCCTGACCCCAAATACAGGGGCCCCACCCGTGGGAGCCCTGACCCCAGCTCCAGGGGCCCTACCCGTGCGGACGCTGACCCCAGCTCCAGGGGCCCTACCCATGCGGACCCTGATCCCAGCTCCAGACGCCCAATCCGTGGGGGCCCTGACTCCAGCCCCAGGCGCCCAACCCGTGGGGGCCATGACCCCAAGTCCAGGGCCCCAACCCGTAGGGGCCCTGACCCGAGCTCCAGCAGCCCAATCCGTGAGGGCCCTGACCGCAACTCCAGAAGCCCAACACGTCCGGGCCCTGACCACAGCTCTAGGGGCTCAACCCGTGGGGGTCCTAACCCCAGCTCCAGGGGCCCATCCCGTGCCCGCCCTGATCCCAACTCTACCGGCCCAACCCGTGTGGGCCCTGACCCCAGCTCCAGGGCCCCAACCCGTACGGGCCCTGACCCCAGCTCCAGGGGCCCCACCCGTGTGGGCCCTGACCCCAGCTCCGGGGCCAACCCGTGGCGGCACTGACCCGAGCTCCAGGGGTCCAACTCGTGCGGGCCATGACCCCAGCTCCAGGGGCCCGACCCGTGTGGGCCCTAACCCCAACTCAAGGACCCCCACCCGTGGGGACCCTGACCCCAGCTCCAGTGGCCCAACTCGTGGGGGCCCTGACCCCAAATCCAGGGGCCCAACCCGTGGGGGTCCTCACCCCAGCTCCAGGGGCCCAACCTGTGCGGGCCTTAACTCCAACTCAAGGACCCCAACCCGTGTGGGCCGTGACCGGAGCTCCAGGGGCCCCACCCGTCGGGCCCTGACCCCAGCTCCAGGGGCCCCAATCGTGCGAACCCTGACCCCATCTCCAGGAGCCCAACCCGTGGGGTCCTGACCCCAGCTCCTGCGGCCAACCCGTGCGGACCGTGACCCTAGCTTCTGGGGACCAACCCGTGTGGGCCCTGTCCGCAGCTCCAGGGGCCCCACCCGTGCAGACCGTGACCCCTGCTCCAGCGGCCCAACCCGTGGGGGCCCTGATCGCAGCTCCAGAAGCCCAACACGTCCAGACCCTGACCACAGCTCAAGGGGCTCAACCCGTGGGGGTCCTCACCCCAGCTCCAGGGCCCAACCCGTGGGGGCCTTGACACCAGGTCCAGGGGCTGAACCCGTGGGGGTCCTCATCCCACTTCCAGGAGCCCAACCCGTGCGGGCCCTGACCCCAGCTGCAGGCTCCGAACTCTTGGGCGCCCTGACCACAGGTCCTGGGGCCAAATCCGTGCGGGCCCTGACCCCAACTCCAGGGCCAAACCATTGAGGGCCCTGAACCCAGCTCCAGTTTCCCAACCAGCGTGGGCCCTGATCCCATCTCCAGGGGCCCAACCCGTTCTGGCCCTGAACCCAACTACAGGGGCCCAACCCGTGGCGACCCTGACCCCAGCTCCAGAGGCTCAACTGTGCGAGACCCGACCCCAGCTCCATGGGCCCCACCTGTAGGGGCCCTAAGCCCAGCTCCAGAGGCTCAACCCGTGCAGGGTTTGATTCCAGCTCCAGGGGCACAAGAGGTGCTTGCCCTGACCCCAGTACCAGGGGCCCAACCCATGCGAGCCCTGACCCCATCTCCAGGGGCCCAACCCGTGTGGGTGCTGACCCCAGCACCAGCGGTCTAACCCGTGGGGTCCTGACCCCAGCTCCAGGGGCCCAACCCGTTCGGGCCCTAACCCCAGCTCGAGGGGCCCAACCCCTGTGGGTCCTGATCCCAGCTATAGCGGCCCAACCCGTGGGGGCCCTGACCTCAGCTCCAGGGCCCCAAGCCGTGGGAGCCCTGACCCCAGATCGAGGGCCCCAACCCATGGGAACACTGACCTGAGCTCCAGAGGTCAACCCATGCGCGCCCTGACCGCAGCTCCAGGGGCCAAAACAGTGGGGGCCCTGACCCGAGCTCCAGGGGCCCAACACGTGCGGTCCGTGACCCTAGCTCCAGGGGCCCAACACGTGGGGGCCCTGACCCCAGCTCCAGGGGCCCAACCCGTGCGGGCCCTGACCCCAGCTCCAGGGTCCCAGCCCGTGGGGGCCCTGACCCCAAATACAGTTGCCCATCCTGTGAGGGCCCTGACCCTATCTGCAGGGGCCCAACCCGTTCGTGCCCTGACCCTAACTCCAGGGGCCCAACCCATGCGTCGCCTAACCCCAGCTCCAGGGGCCCAACCCGTGGGGGCCCTGACCCCAGCTCCAGGGTCCCAACCGTGCGGGGCCTGACCCCACTTCCAGAGGCACAACCCGTGTGGGCCCTGACCCCAGCTCCAGGGGCCCAACCCGTGGCGGCCCTGACCCCAGCTCCAGGGGCCCAACCCGTGCTGCCCCTGACCCCAGCTCCAGGGGCCCAACCTGTAGGAGCCCTGACCCCAGCTTCAAGGGCCCAACCCATGCGAGCCCTGACCCCAGCTCCAGGTGCCCAACATGTAGGAACCCAGACCCCAGCTCCAGGGGCCCCACCCGTGTTGACTCAGACCCCAGCTCCAGGGGCCCAATCCGTGTGGGCCCTGACCCTAGCTTGAGGGCCCTCACCCGTGGGAGCCCTGACCCCAGCTCCAGGGGCCCCACCCATGGGGGCTCTGACCCCAGCTCCAGGGGTGCAAATTTTGGGGGCCCTGACCCTAGCTCCAGGGGCCCCACCAGTGCAGGCCCTGACCCCAGCTCCAGGGGCCCAACTGTTCTGGGCCGTGACCCCAGCTCCAGGGGCCCCACCCGTTGGAGGCCCTGACCCTAACTCCAGGGGCCCCACCCGTGGGGACCCTGACCTCAGTTCCAGGGGCTCCATCCGTGGGGGCGCTGACCCCAAATACAGGGGCCCCACCCGTGGGGGCCCTGACCCCAGCTCCAGGGGCCCCACCCGTGCGGACCCTGACCCCAGCTCCAGGGGCCCTACCCGTGCGGACCCTGATCCCAGCTCCAGGCGTCCAATCCGTGGGGGCCCTGACTCCAGCTCCAGGCGCCCAACCCGTGGGGGCCATGACCCCAGGTCTAGGGCCCCAACCCGTAGGGGCCCTGACCCGAGCTCCAGCGGCCCAACTCGTGCGGGGCCTGACCCCTACTCTACCGGCCCAACCCGTGTGGGCCCTGACCCCAGCTCCAGGGCCCCAACCTGTACGGGCCCTGACCCCAGCTCCAGGGGCCCCACCCGTATGAGCCCTGACCCCAGCTATGGGGCCAACCCATGGCGGCACTGACTCGAGCTCCAGGGGTCCAACTAGTGCGGGCCTTGACCCCAGCTCCAGGGGCCGCACCCTTGTGGGCCCTAACCCCAACTCAAGGACCCCCACCCGTGGGGACCCTGACCCCAGCTCCAGTGGCCCAACCCGTGGGGGCCCTGACCCCAAATCCAGGGGCTCAACCCGTGGGGATCCTCACCGCAGCTCCAGGGGCCAAACCCGTGCAGGCCTTAACCCCAACTCAAGGACCCCAACCCGTGCGGGCCGTGACCGCAGCTCCAGGGGCCCCACCCGTGCGGACCGTGACCCCTGCTCCAGCGGCCCAACCCGTGGGGGCCCTGATCACAGCTCCAGAAGCCCAACACGTCCGGGCCCTGACCACAGCTCTAGCGGCTGAAACCGTGGGGGTCCTCACCCCAGCTCCAGCGCCCAACCCGTGGGGGCCTTGACACCAGGTCCAGGGGCTGAACCCGTGGGGGTCCCCATCCCACATCCAGGAGCCCAACCCGTGCGGGCCTTGACCCCAGCTCCAGGCGCCGAACTCGTGGGCGCCCTGACCACAGGTCCTGGGGCCAAACCTGTGCGGGCCCTGACCCCAGCTCCAGGGGCCAAACCATTGCGGGCCCTGAACCGAACTCCAGGGGCCCAACCCATGGGAACCCTGACCCCAGCTCTAGGGGCCCCACCCATTGTGGCCCTGACCCCAGCTCCAGGGGCCCTACCCGTGGGGACCCTGACCCCAGTTCCAGGGGCTCCACCCGTGGGGGCCCTGACCCCAAATACAGGGGCCCCACCCGTGCGGACCCTGATCCCAGCTCCAGGCGCCCAATCCGTGGGGGCCCTGACTCCAGCTCCAGGGGCCAAACCATTGCGGGCCCTGAACCGAACTCCAGGGGCCCAACCCATGGGAACCCTGACCCCAGCTCTAGGGGCCCCACCCATTGTGGCCCTGACCCCAGCTCCAGGGGCCCTACCCGTGGGGACCCTGACCCCAGCTCCAGTGTCCCCACCCATGCGGACCCTGACCTCAGCTCCAGGGGCCCTACCCGTGCGGACCCTGATCCCAGCTCCAGGCGCCCAATCCGTGGGGGCCCTGACTCCAGCTCCAGGCGCCCAACCCGTGGGGGCCATGACCCCAGGTCCAGGGCCCCAACCCGTAGGGGCCCTGACCCGAGCTCCAGGGGCCCCACCCGTGTGGGCCCTGACCCCAGCTAAGGAGCCAACCCGTGGCGGCACTGACCCGAGCTCCAGGGGTCCAACCCGTGCGGGCCTTGACCCCAGGTCCAGGGGCCCCACCCGTGTGGGCCTTAACCCCAACTCAAGGACCCCCACCCATGGGGACCCTGACCCCAGCTCCAGTGGCCAAACCCGTGGGGGCCCTGACCCCAAATCCAGGAGCCCAACCCGTGGGGGTTCTCACCCCAGCTCCAGGGGCCCATCCCGTGGGGGTCCTCACCCCAGCTCCAGGGGCCCAACCCGTGGGGGCCCTGACCCCAGCTCCAGGGGCCCAACCCGTGTGGGCTCTGAGCCCAACTCAAGGACCCCCACCCGTGGGGGCCCTGACCCCAGCTCCAGGGGCCCAATCCGTGGGGGCCCTGACCCCAGCTCCAGGGGCCCAACCCGTGCGGTCCTGACCCCAGCTCCTGCGGCCAACCCGTGCGGACCGTGACCCTAGCTTCTGGGGACCAACCCGTGGGGGCCCTGACCGCAGCTCCAGGGGCCCCACCCGTGCGGACCGTGACCCCTGCTCCAGCGGCCCAACCTGTGGGGGCCCTGATCGCAGCTCCAGAAGCCCAACACGTCCGGGCCCTGACCACAGCTCTAGGGGCTCAACCCGTGGGGGTCCTCACCCCAGCTCCAGGGCCGAACCCGTGGGGACTTTGACACCAGGTCCACGGGCTGAACCCGTGGGGGTCCTCATCCCACCTCCACGAGCCCAACCCGTGCGGGCCCTTCCCCAGCTCCAGGCTCCGAACTCGTGGGCGCCCTGACCACAGGTCCTGGGGCCAAACCCGTGCGAGCCCTGATCCCAGCTCCAGGGTCCAAACTATTGCGGGCCCTGACCCCAGCTCCAGTTTTCCAACCAGTGTGGGCCCTGACTCCATCTCCCTGGGCCCAACCCGTTCTGGCCCTGAACCCAACTTCACGGGCCCAACCCGTGAGGACCCTGACCCCAGCTCCAGGGGCCCAACTGTGCGGGACCCGACCCCAGCTCCAGTGGCCCAACCCGTGTGGACCCTGACCCCAGATCCAGGGGACCAATCCGTGGGGGCCCTGACTCCAGCTCCATGGGCCCCACCTGTAGGGGCCCGAAGCCCAGCTCCAGAGGCTCAACCCGTGCAGGGTTTGATTCCAGCTCCAGGGGCACAAGAGGTGCGGGCCCTGACCCCAGCTCCAGGGGCCCAACCCGTGCGAGCCCTGACCCCATCTCCAGGGGCCCAACCCGTGTGGGTACTGACCTCAGCACCAGCGGTCTAACCTATGGGGTCCTAAGCCCAGCTCCTGGGGCCCAACCCGTTCGGGCCCTGACCCCAGAACGAGGGGCCCAACCCCTGTGGGTCCTGATCCCAGCTATAGCAGCCCAACCCGTGGGGGCCCTGACCTCAGCTCCAGGGCCCCAACCCGTGGGGGCGCTGACCCCAGATCTAGGGGCCCAACCAGTGGGGGCTCTGACCCGAGCTCCAGAGGCCAGACCCGAGCAAGCCCTGACCCCAGCTCCAGGGGCCCAACCCGTGGGGGCCCTGACCCCAGCTCCAGTTTCCCAACCCGTGGGGGCTTTAACCCCAGCTCCAGAGGCCCCAACCGTGCGGGCCCTGACCCCAGCTCCAGAGGCCCCACCCGTGCGGGCCCTGACCGAAGCTTCAGGCGCCGAACTTGTGTGGGCCTTGACCCCAGCCACAAGGGCGCAACCCGTAGGGGCCCTCACCCCTGCTCCTGTGGCCACAACCGTGGGGGCCCTTACCCCAGCTCCAGGGGCCCAACCCGTGCGGGCTGTGACCCTAGCTACAGGGACCACACCAGTGGGTACCCTGACCCCAGCTCCAGGGGTTCCACCCGTGTTAGCCCTGACCCCAGCTCCAGGGGCCCAAGCCGTCGGGGCCCTGACCCGAGCTCCAGGAGCCCAACCCGTGGTGGCCATGACTCCAGCTCTATTGTCCCAACCCGTGAGGACCCTGACCCCAGCTCCAGGGCCCCAACCCGTATGGGTCTTGACTCCAGCTCCAGGGGCCCCACCCGTGGGGGCCCTGACCACAGCTCCGGGGCCCAACCCATGGGGCCCTGACCCCAGCTCTAGGGGTATAACTCATGCGGGCCCTGACCCCAGCCCCAGGGGCCCAACTGTGCGGGCTCCGACCCCAGCTCCAGGGTCCCAACCCGTGTGGACCCTGAAACCAACTGCAGAGGCCCAACCCATGGTGGCCCTGACCCCAGCTCTAGGGGCCCCACCTATAGGGGCCCTAACCCCAGCTCCAGGGGCCCAACCCGTGCAGGGCTTGATTCCAGCTCCATGGACACAACAGGTGCGGGCCCTGACCCCAGCTCCAGGGGCCCAACCCATGCGAGCCCTGACCCCAGCTCCAGCGGTCCAACCCGTGGGGGCCCTGACCCCAGCTCCAGGGCCCCAACCCGTGGGAGCTCTGACCCGAGCTACAGAGGTCAACCCATGCGCGCCCTGACCGCAGCTCCAGAGGCCCAAATAGTGGGGGCCCTGACCCGAGCTCCTGCGGCCCAACACGTGCGGGCCGTGACCCTAGCTCCAGGGGCCCAACACGTGGGGGCCCTGACCCCAGCTCCAGAGGCCCAACCCGTGCGGGCCCTGACCCCAGCTCCAGGGTCCCAGCCCGTGGGGGCCCTGACCCCAACTACAGTTGCCCATCCTGTGAGGTCCCTGACCCTATCTGCAGGGGCCCAACCCGTTCGTGCCCTGACCCTAGCTCCAGGGGCCCAACCCATGCGTCCCCTAACCCCAGCGGCCCAACCCGTGGGGGCCCTGACCCCAGCTCCAGGGTCCCAACGCGTGCGGGGCCTGACCCCACTTCCAGAGGCCCAACCCGTGCGGGCCCTGACCCCAGCTTCAGGGGCCCAACCCGTGGGGGCCCTGACCCCAGCTTCAGGGGCCCAACCCGTGCGGGGTCTGACTTCTGCTCCAGGGGTCCAACCCGTGGGGGCCCTGACCCGAGCTCCAGGGGTCCAACCCATGCGGGCCCTGACCCCAGCTCCAGCGGCCCAACTTTGCGGGCCCCGACCCCAGCTCCAGGGGCCCAACTCGTATAGACCCTGACCCCAGCTCCAGGGGACCAACCTGTGGGGGCCCTGACCCCAGCTCCATTGGACCCACCCGTAGGGTCCCTAAGCCCAGCTCCAGAGGCTCAACCCGTGCAGGGCTTGATTCCAGCTTCGGGGGAACAAGAGGTGCTGGCCCTGACCCCAGTTCCAGGGGCCCAACCCGTGCGAGCCCTGACCCCATCTCCAGGGGCACAACCCGTGTGGGTTCTGACCCCAGCACCAGCTGTCTAACCCGTGGGGGTCCTGACCCCAGCTCCAGGAGCCGAACCCGTGCGGGCCTTGACCACAGCTCCAGGGGCCCAACCCCTGTGCATCCTGATCCCAGCTCTAGCGGCCCAACCAGTGGGGGCCCTGACCCCAGCTCCAGGGGCCCAACCCGTGCGGGCCCTGACCCCAGCTCCAGTTTCCCAATCCGTGGGGGCCCTAACCCCAGCTCCAGAGGTCCCACCCGTGCGGGCCCTGACCCCAGCTCCAGAGGCCCCACTCATGGGGACCCTTTCCCCAGCTCCAGGGGCCCAACCCATGCGGGCCCTGACCCCAGCTCCAGGGTCCCAACGCGTGCGTGGCCTGACCTCAGTTCCAGAGGCCCAACCTGTGCGGGCCCTGACCCCAGCTCCAGGGGCCACAACCGTGGGGGCCCTTACCCCAGCTCCAGGGGCCCAACTCATGCGGGCTGTGACCCCAGCTCCAGGGACCCAACTCGTAGGGGCCCTGACCCGAGCTCAAGGGGCCCAACCCGTGCAAGCACTGACCCCAGCTCCGGGGCCCAACCCATGGGGGCCTTGACCCCAGCTCCAGGGGTATAACCCATGCGGGCCCTGACCCCAGCCCCAGGGGCCCAAGTGTGCGGGCTCCGACCCCAGCTCCAGGGTCCCAACCCGTGTGGACCCTGACCCCAACTGCAGAGGCCCAACCCGTGGTGGCCCTGACCCCAGCTCTAGGGGCCCCACCTATAGGGGCCCTAACCCCAGCTCCAGGGGCCCAACCCGTGCAGGGCTTGATTCCAGCTCCATGGGCACAACAGGTGCGGGCCCTGACCCCAGCTCCAGGGGCCCAACCCATGCGAGCCCGGACCCCAGCCCCAGCGGTCCAACCCGTGGGGGCCCTGACCCCAGCTCCCGGGCCCCAACCCATGGGAGCCTTGACCGGAGCTCCAGAGGTCAACCCATGTGCGCCCTGACCGCAGCTCCAGGGGCCCAAACAGTGGGGGCCCTGACCCGAGCTCCAGGGGCCCAACAAGTGCGGGCCGTGACCCTAGCTCCAGGGGCCCAACACGTGGGGGCCCTGACCGCAGCTCCAGGGGCCCAACCCGTGCGGGCCCTGACCCCAGCTCCAGGGGCCCAGCCCGTGGGGGCCCTCACCCCAACTACAGTTGCCCATCCTGTGAGGGCCCTGACCCTATCTGCAGGGGCCCAACCCATGCGTCCCCTAACCCCAGCTCCAGGGGCCCAACCCGTGGGGGCCCTGACCCCAGCTCCAGGGTCCCAACGCGTGCGGGGCCTGACCCCACTTCCAGAGGCCCAACCCGTGCGGGCCCTGACCCCAGCTCCAGGGGCCCAATCCGTGGGGGCCCTGACCCCAGCTTCAGGGGCCCAACCCGTGCGGGGCCTGACTCCTGCTCCAGGGGCCCAACCCGTGGGGCCCTTGTCATAAACAAATAGCTACGGATTAATGTCTCTTACACCTGGAAACAAGTAATTGGAAACACCCTACCAGAGGACCAATCAGGTAACAAGACTTTTTCAAATCTGGGTGGAGGGTTTTTTGTGTGAGTCCTTTGTTCTTGGGTTTTCTACCTGCACTCTCTCGGCTATGAGGAGTGAATTTTTCGATTTCCTGCCTTCTAAACTTCTGTTTCCCAGTTGTAAGTACAAAGGATCAGCTAGTGATTTATATGTTTTTTTGTATTTACATGTCTAAAGTTGCTGGAGTGCTTTGAATTGTATTCTTTTTGAATAAGGCTGTTTAGTCATATTTCTTTTAAGCAATTGACCCTGTATTTGTCACTTTAATACAGAGGGACCATTTGTATGTATTTTTCTTTCTTTTTTATATAAAGCTTTCTTTTAAGAGCTGTTGGAGTTTTTCTTTAGGGGGGAACTCCAGAGAATTGAGTCTGCAGCTCACCAGGGAATTGGTGGGAGGAAGAAGTCAGGGGGAAATCTGTGTGTGTTAGATTTACTAACCTAACTTTGCATTCCCTCTGGGTGAAGAGAGAAGTGCTTGTGTTTCCAGGACTGGAATTAGAGAGGGTGGACTCCCTCTGTTTAGATTCACGGAGTTTGCTTCTGTGTATCTCTGCAGGAACACCTGGAGTGGGGAAGGGAAAAGGTTTATTTTCCTTTGTTGTGAGACTCAAGGGATTTGGGTCTTGGGGTCCCCAGGGAAGGTTTTGTGGGGACCAGAGGGCCCCAAAAAACTCTAATTTTATGGGTGGTGGCAGCTTTACCAGGTCCAAGCTGGTAACTAAGCTTGGAGGTTTTAATGCTAACCCCCATATTTTGGACGCTAAGGTCCAAATCTGGGACTAGGTTTATGACAGACCTTACCTCAGCTCCAGGGGCCCAACCCGTGCGGGCCCTGACCCCAGCTCCAGGGGCATAACCCGTGGGGGCCCTGACCCCAGTTCCAGGGGCCCAACCCGTGCGGGCCCTGACCCCAGCTCCAGGAGTCCAACCCGTGGGGGCCCTGACCCCAGCTCCAGGGGCCCAACCCGTGCGGGCCCTGACCGCAGCTCCAGGGGCCCAACCCGTAGGAGCCCTGACCCCAGCTCCAAGGGCCCAACCCGTGCGAGCCCTGACCCCAGCTCCAGGTGCCCAACCTGTAGGAACCCAGACCCCAGCTCCAGGGGCCCCACCCGTGTTGACTCAGACCCCAGCTCCAGGGGCCCAATCCATGTGGGCCCTGACCCTAGCTCCAGGGGCCTCACCCGTGGGAGCCCTGACCCCAGCTCCAGGGGCCCCACCCGTGGGGGCTCTGACCCCAAATACAGGGGCCCCACCCGTGGGGACCCTCACCCCAGTTCCAGGGGCCCCACCCATGCGGACCCTGACCCCAGCTCCAGGGGCCCTACCCGTGCGGACCCTGATCCCAGCTCCAGGTGCCCAATCCGTGGGGGTCCTGACTCCAGCTCCAGGCGCCCAACCCGTGGGGGCCATGACCCCAGGTACAGGGCCCCAACCAGTAGGGGCCCTGACCCGAGCGCCAGTGGCCCAACTCGTGCGGGGTCTGACCCCTGCTCCAGCGACCCAACCCGTGGGGGCCCTGACCCCAAATCCAGGGGTCCAACCCGTGGGGGTCCTCACCCCAGCTCCAGGGGCCCAACCCGTGCGGGCCTTAACCCCAACTCAAGGACCCCAACCCGTGCGGGCCATGACTGCAGCTCCAGGGGCCCCACCCGTGGGGCCCTGACCCCAGCTCCAGGGGCCCCAATCGTGCGAGCCCTGACCCCAGCTCCAGGAGCTGAACCCGTGGGGTGCTAACCCCAGCTCCTGCGGCCAACCCGTGCGGACCGTGACCCTAGCTTCTGGGGACCAACCCGTGGGGGCCCTGATCGCAGCTCCAGAAACCCAACACGTCCGGGCCCTGACCACAGCTCTAGGGGCTCAACCCGTGTGGGTCCTCACCCCAGCTCCAGGGCCCAACCCGTGGGGGCCTTGACACCAGGTCCAGGGGCTGAACCCGTGGGGGTCCTCATCCGACCTCCAGGAGCCCAACCCGTGCGGGCCCTGACCCCAGCTCCAGGCGCCGAACTCGTGGGAGCCCTGACCACAGCTCCTGGGGCCAAACCCGTGCGGGCCCTGACCCCAGCTCCAGGGGCAAAACCATTGCGGGCCCTGACCCCAGCTCCAGTTTCCCAACCAGTGTGGGCCCTGACCCCATCTCCAGGGGCCCAACCCGTTCTGGCCCTGAACCCAACTCCAGGGGCACAACCCGTGGGGCCCCTGACCTCAGCTCCAGGGGCCCCACCCATTGTGGCCCTGACCCCAGCTCCAGGGGTCCAACACGTGGGGACCCTGACCCCAGCTCCAGGGCCCAATCCGTGGGGGCCTTGACACCAGCTCCAGGGGCTGAACCCGTGGGGGTCCTCATCCCAGCTCCAGGAGCCCAACCCGTGCAGGCCCTGACCCCAGGGGCCGAGACGTCAGCTTCAGGGGCCCCAATCATGCGGACCCTGACCCCAGCTCCAGGGGCCCAACCCATGGGGGCCCTGACCACAGCTGCAGGGGCCGAATCCGTGCGGACCCTGACCCCAGCTCCTGGCGTCGAACTCGTGGTGGCCCTGACCTCAGCCTCAAGGGCCCAACCCGTGGGGGCCCTGACCCCAGTTCCAGGGGCCAGAACCGTGGGGGCCCTGACCCCAGTTCCAGGGGCCAAACCCGTGCGGGCACTGACCCCAGGTCCAGGGCCCAAACCCGTGCGGGCCGTGACCCCAGCTCCAGTTTCTCAACCAGTGTGGGCCCTGACCCCATCTGCAGAGGCCGAACCCGTTCGTGCCCTGACCCCAGCTCCAGGGGCCCAACCCATGCGTCCCCTAACCCCAGCTCCCAGGGCCCAACCCATGTGAGCCCTGACCCCAGCTCCAGGGGCCCAACCGTGCGGGCCCTGACCCCAGGTCCAGGAGCACAATCCGTGTGGACCCAGACCCCAGCTCCAGGGGCCCAACCCATGGGGGCCCTGACCCCAGCTCAGGGGCCGAAATCGTGGGCGCCCTGATTCCCCCCTCAAGGGCCCAACCCGTGGGTGCCCAGACCCCAGCTCCAGGGGCCGCACTCGTGGGGGCCCTGACCCTAGCTCCAGGGGCCCATTCAGTGCGGGCCCTGACCTCAGCTCCAGAGGCAACACCCGTGGGGGCTCTGACCCCAGCTCCAGGGGCCCAACCCGTGCGGGCCCTACCCCAGCTCCGGGGCCAACCCGTGGCGGCCCTGACCCGAGCTCCAGGGGTCCAACCCGTGCGGGCCCTGACCCCAGGTCCAGGAGCACAATCCGTGTGGACCCAGACCCCAGCTCCAGGGGCCCAACCCATGGGGGCCCTGCCCCCAGCTCCAGGGGCCGAAATCGTGGGCGCCCTGATTCCCCCCTCAAGGGCCCAACCCGTGGGTGCCCAGACCCCAGCTCCAGGGGCCGCACTCGTGGGGGCCCTGACCCTAGCTCCAGGGGCCCATTCAGTGCGGGCCCTGACCTCAGCTCCAGAGGCAACACCCGTGGGGGCTCTGACCCCAGCTCCAGGGGCCCAACCCGTGCGGGCCCTACCCCAGCTCCGGGGCCAACCCGTGGCGGCCCTGACCCGAGCTCCAGGGGTCCAACCCGTGCGGGCCCTGACCCCAGCTCCAGGGGCCCAACTGTGCGGGCCCCGACTCTAGCTCCAGGGGCCAAACCCGTGTGGACCCTGACCCCAGCTCCAGGGGCCAAACCCGTAGGGGCCAGACCCAAGCTCCAGGGCCCCAACCCGTACTGGTCCTGACCGCAGCTCCAGGTGCCTCACCCGTGCGGGACCTGTCCCCAGCTCCGGGTCCAACCCGTGGCGGCCCTGACCCGAGCTCAAGGGGTCCAACCCATGCGGGCCCTGACCCCAGCTCCAGGGGCCCAACTGTGCAGGCCCCGACCCCAGCTCCAGGGGCCCAACTCGTGTGGAATCTGACCCCAGCTCCAGGGGACCAACCTGTGGGGGCCCTGACCCCAGCTCCATGGGACCCACCCGTAGGGGTCCTAAGCCCAGCTCCAGAGGCTCAATCCGTGCAGGGCTTGATTCCAGCTTCGGGGGAACAAGAGGTGCGGGCTCTGACCCCAGTTCCAGGGGCCCAACCCGTGCGAGCCGTGACCCCATCTCCAGGGGCCCAACCCGTGTGGGTTCTGACCCCAGCACCAGCGGTCTAACCCGTGGGGGTCCTGACCTCAGCTTCAGGTGTCTAACCCGTGCGGGCCCTGACCACAGGTCCAGGGACCCAACCCCTGTGCGTCCTGATCCCAGCTCTAGCGGCCCAACCTGTGGGGGCCCTGACCCCAGCTCCAGGACCCCAACCCGTGTGGGCCCTGACCCCAGCTCCAGGGGCCCAGCCAGTGGGGGCCCTGACCCGAGCTCGAGGCCCAACCCGTGCGGGCCCTGACCCCAGCTCCAGGGGCCCAACCTGTGGGGGCCCTGACCCCAGCTCCAGTTTCCCAATCCGTGGGGGCCCTAACCCCAGGTCCAGAGGCCCCACCCGTTCGGGCCCTGACCCCAGCTCCAGAGACCCCACCCATGGGGGCCCCTTCCCCAGCTCCAGGGGCCCAACGCGTGCGTGGCCTGACCTCAGTTCCAGAGGCCCAACCCGTGCGAGCCCTGACCCCAGCTCCAGGGGTCACAACCGTGGGGGCCCTTACCCCAGCTCCAGGGGCCCAACTTGTGCGGGCTGTGACCCCAGCTACAGAGACCCCACCCATGGGGACCCTGACCCCAGCTCCAGGGGTTCCACCCGTGTTAGCCCTGACCCCAGCTGCAGGGGCCGAACCGGTGGGGGCCCTGACCCCAGCTCCAGGGGCCCAACCCGTGCAGGCCCTGACCGCAGCTCCAGGGGCCCAACCCGTAGGAGCCCTGACCCCAGCTCCAGGTGCCGAACGTGTAGGAACCCAGAACCCAGCTCCAGGGGCCCCACTCGTGTTCACTCAGACCCCAGCTCCAGGGGCCCAATCCGTGTGGGCCCTGACCCTAGCTCTAGGGGCCTCACCCGTGGGAGCCCTGACCCCAGCTCCAGGGGCCCCACCCGTGGGGGCTCTGACCCCAGCTCCAGGGGCGCAAATTTTGGGGGCCTTGACCCCAGCTCCAGGGGCCCTACCAGTGCGGGCCCTGACCCCAGCTCCAGGGGCCCAATCCGTGGGGGCCCTGACTCCAGCTCCAGGCGCCCAACCTGTGGGGGCCATGACCCCAGCTCCAGGGGCCAAACCCGTAGGGGCCTGACCCAAGCTCCAGGGCCCCAACCCGTACTGGTCCTGACCCCAGCTACAGGTGCCTCACCCGTGGGGGCCCTGACCCCAGCTCCAGGGGCCCAACCCGTGTGGGCCCTGTCCCCAGCTCCGGGTCCAACCCGTGGCGGCCCTGACCCGAGCTCCAGGGTTCCAACCCGTACGGGCCCTGACCCCAGCTCCGGGTCCAACCCGTGGCGGCCCTGACCCGAGCTCCAAGGGACCAATCTGTGGGGGCCCTGACCCCAGCTCCATGGGCCCCACCCGTAGGGGTCCTAAGCCCAGCTCCAGAGGCTGAACCCGTGCAGGGCTTGATTCCAGCTTCGGGGGAACAAGAGGTGCGGGCTCTGACCCCAGTTCCAGGGGCCCAACCCGTGCGAGCCCTGACCCCATCTCCAGGGGCCCAACCCGTGTGGGTTCTGACCCCAGCACCAGCGGTCTAACCCGTGGGGGTCCTAACCCCAGCTCCAGGAGCCCAACCACTGCGGGCCCTGACCACAGGTCCAGGGACCCAACCCCTGTGCGTCCTGATCCCAGCTCTAGCGGCCCAACCTGTGGGGGCCCTGACCCCACCTCCAGGGTCCCAACCCGTAGGGGCCCTGACCCCAGCTCCAGGGGCCCAACCAGTGGGAGCCCTGACCCGAGCTCCAGAAGGTCAACCCATGCGCGCCCTGACCGCAGCTCTAGAGGCCCAAACAGTGGGGGCCCTGACCCGAGCTCCAGAGGCCCAACCCGTGCGGGCCCTGACCCCAGCTCCAGGAGCCCAACACGTGGGGGCCCTGACCCCAGCTCCAGGGGCCCAACCTGTGCGGGCCCTGACGCTAGCTCCAGGGGCCCAACTCGTGGGGGCCCTGACCCCAGCACCAGCGGCCTAACCCGTGGGAGCCCTGACCCCAGGTCCAGGGGCCCAACCCGTGTGGGTACCGACCCCAGCTCCAGCGGTCCAACTCGTGCGGGCCCTGAACCCAGCTTCAGCCGCCCAACCCGTGCGGAACCTGACCGCAGCTCCAGGGGCCCAACCCGTGTTGACCCAGACCCCAGCTCCAGGGGCCTCACTCGTGTTGAGCCAGACCCCAGCTCCAGGGCCCCAATCCGTGGGGGCCCTGACCCCAGCTCCAGGCACCCAACCAGTGGGGGCCTTGGCCCCATCTCCAGGGGCCCAACCAGTTCGGGCCGTGAACCCAGCTCCAGGGGCCCAACCTGTCGGGACCCTGACCCCAGCTCCAGGGGCCCCACCCATGATGGCCCTGACCCCAGCTCCAGGGACCCAACCTGTGGGGCCCCTGATCCCAGCTCCGGGTGCTCAACCCTTGCGGGTCCTGACCCCAGCTCCAGGAGTCCAACCCGTGGGAACCCTGACCCCAGCCCCAGGGACCCAACACGTGGTGGCCATGATCCCAGCTCCAGGGGCCCAACCCATGCGGGCCCTGTCCGCAGCTCCAGGGACCCAACCCGTGGGGCCCTTGTTATAAACAGATAGCTAAGGGTTAAAGTCTCTTACACCTGGAAAGAAGTAATTTGAAACACCTGACCAGAGGACCAATCAGGAAACAGGACTTTTTCAAATCTGGGTGGAGGGTTTTTTGTGTGTGAGTCCTTTGTTCTTGTGTTTTCTACCTGCACTCTCTCGGCTATGAGGAGTGAATTTTTCTATTTCCTGCCTTCTAATCTTCTGTTTCCCAGTTGTAAGTACAAAGGATCAGCTAGTGATTTATATGTTTTGTTGTATTTATGTGTCTAAAGTTGCTGGAGTGCTTTGAATTGTATTGTTTTTGAATAAGGCTGTTTAGTCATATTTCTTTTAAGCAATTGACGCTGTATCTGTCACCTTAATACAGAGAGACCATTTGAATGTATTTTTCTTTCTTTTTTATACAAAGCTTTCTTTTAAGACCTGTTGGAGTTTTTCTTTAGGGGGGAACTCCAGGGAACTGTGTCTGCAGCTCACCAGGGAATTGTTGGGAGGAAGAAGTCAGGGGGAAATCTGTGGGTGTTAGATTTACTAACCTAACTTTGCATTCCCTCTGGGTGAAGAGAGAAGTGCTTGTGTTTCCAGGACTGGAATTAGAGAGGGTGGACTCCCTCTGTTTAGATTCACGGAGTTTGCTTCTGTGTATCTCTCCAGGAACACCTGGAGGGGGGAAGGGAAAAGGTTTATTTCCCTTTGTTGTGAGACTCAAGGGATTTGGGTCTTGGGGTCCCCAGGGAAGGTTTTGTGGGGACCAGAGTGCCCCAAAACACTCTAAATTTTTGGGTGGTGGCAGCTTTACCAGGTCCAAGCTGGTAACTAAGCTTGGAGGTTTTCATGCTAACTCCCATATTTTGGACGCTAAGATCGAAATCTGGGACTAGGTTTATGACAGCCCTGACCCCAGCTCCAGGGGCCCAACCCGTGCGGGCCCTGACCCCAGCTCCAGGGGCCCAACCCGTGCGGGCCCTGACCCCAGCTCCAGGTGCCCAACCTGAAGGGACACAGACCCCAGCTCCAGGGGCCCCACCCCTGGGGACACTGACCCCAGCTCCAGGGGCCCCACCCGTATTGGCCTTGACCCCAGCTCCAGGGGCCCCACCCGTGGAGGCTCTGACCCCAGCGTCAGGGGCGCAAATCGTGGGGGCCCTGACCCCAGCTCCAGGGGCCCCACCAGTGCGGGCCCTCACCCAATCTCCAGCGGCCCAACCCGTTCGGGCCCTGACCCCAGCTCCAGTGACCAAACCTGTGCGGTCCCTGACTCCAGCTCCACGGGTCCAGCCCGTGTTGGCCCTGACCCCAGCTCCAGGGGCCCCACCCGTGTTGGCCCTGACCCCAGCTCCGGGGGCACCAGCCGTGTTGGCCCTGACCCCAGCTCCAGGGGCTCCACCGGTGCGGGCCCTGACCCCAGCTGCAGGGGCCCAACCCGTGGGGGCCGTGACCCCTGCTCCAGGCTCCGAACTCGTGTGGGCCCTGACCCCAGCTCCAGGGGCCACACCCGTGGGGGCTCTGACCCCAGCTCCAGGGGCCCAACCCATGCGTGCCGTGACCCCAGCAACAGTGGCCCCACCCGTGGGGGCCCTGACCCCAGCTCCAGGGGCCCAAGCCATGGGGGCCCTGACCCCATCTCCGGGAGCACAACCCGTGCGGGCCCTGACCCCAGCTCCAGGGGCCCAACACATGGGGGCCCTGATCCCAGCTCCAGTGGCCCAACCCGTGCGGGCCCTGACCCAAACTAGAGGGGCCAAGCCCGTGTGGGCCCTGACCCCAGCTCCAGGGGCCCCACCCATGTTGGCCCGGACCCCAGCTCCAGGGGCTCAACCCGTGGGGCCCCTTACATCAGCTCCAGGGGCTCAACCCGTGGGGGCCCTGACCTCAGATCCGTGGCCCAACCCGTGGGGGCCCTGACCTCAGCTCCAGGGCCCCAACCCGTGAGGTCCCTGATCCCAGCTCCAGGGCCCCAAGCCGTGCGGGTCCTGACCCCAACTCCAGGGGACCCACCCATAGGGGCCCTGACTCCAGTTCCAGGGGCCCAACCCGTGTGGGCCCTGAACGCAGCTCCAGAAGCCCAACTCATGGGGGCCCTGACTCCAGCTTCAGGGGCCCAACCCGTGCATGCCTTTAACCCAGCTCCAGGGGCCTCACCCGTGGGGGCCCTGGCCCCAGCTCCAGTTTCCCAACCAGTGGGGGCCTTGGCCCCATCTCCAGGGGCCCAACCCGTGCGGGCCCTGACCCCAGCTCGTTTCCCAACCAGTGGGGGCCTTGGCCCCATCTCCAGGGGCCCAACCAGTTCGGGCCGTGAACCCAGCTCCAGGGGCCCAACCCGTCGGGACCCTGACCCCAGCTCCAGGGGCCCCACCCATGATGGCCCTGACCCCAGCTCCAGGGGCCCAACCTGTGGGGCCCCTGATCCCAGCTCCGGGCGCTCAACCCTTGCGGGTCCTGACCCCAGCTCCAGGAGTCCAACCCGTGGGAACCCTGACCCCAGCCCCAGGGACCCAACACGTGGTGGCCATGATCCCAGCTCCAGGGGCCCAACCCATGCGGGCCCTGTCCGCAGCTCCAGGGACCCAACCCGTGGGGCCCTTGTCATAAACAGATAGCTAAGGGTTAAAGTCTCTTACACCTGGAAAGAAGTAATTTGAAACACCTGACCAGAGGACCAATCAGGAAACAAGACTTTTTCAAATCTGGGTGGAGGGTTTTTTGTGTGTGAGTCCTTTGTTCTTGTGTTTTCTACCTGCACTCTCTCGGCTATGAGGAGTGAATTTTTCTATTTCCTGCCTTCTAATCTTCTGTTTCCCAGTTGTAAGTACAAAGGATCAGCTAGTGATTTATATGTTTTTTTGTATTTATGTGTCTAAAGTTGCTGGAGTGCTTTGAATTGTATTGTTTTTGAATAAGGCTGTTTAGTCATATTTCTTTTAAGCAATTGATGCTGTATCTGTCACCTTAATACAGAGAGACCATTTGAATGTATTTTTCTTTCTTTTTTATACAAAGCTTTCTTTTAAGACCTGTTGGAGTTTTTCTTTAGGGGGGAACTCCAGGGAACTGTGTCTGCAGCTCACCAGGGAATTGTTGGGAGGAAGAAGTCAGGGGGAAATCTGTGGGTGTTAGATTTACTAACCTAACTTTGCATTCCCTCTGGGTGAAGAGAGAAGTGCTTGTGTTTCCAGGACTGGAATTAGAGAGGGTGGACTCCCTCTGTTTAGATTCATGGAGTTTGCTTCTGTGTATCTCTCCAGGAACACCTGGAGGGGGGAAGGGAAAAGGTTTATTTCCGTTTGTTGTGAGACTCAAGGGATTTGGGTCTTGGGGTCCCCAGGGAAGGTTTTGTGGGGACCAGAGTGCCCCAAAACACTCTAAATTTTTGGGTGGTGGCAGCTTTACCAGGTCCAAGCTGGTAACTAAGCTTGGAGGTTTTCATGCTAACTCCCATATTTTGGACGCTAAGATCGAAATCTGGGACTAGGTTTATGACAGCCCTTACCCCAGCTCCAGGGGCCCAACCCGTGCGGGCCCTGACCCCAGCTCCAGGGGCCCAACCCGTGCGGGCCCTGACCCCAGCTCCAGGGGCCCAACCTGAAGGGACACAGACCCCAGCTCCAGGGGCCCCACCCGTGTTGATCCAGACTCCAGCTCCAGGGCCCCAATCCGTGTGGGCCCTGACCCCAGCTCCAGGGGCCCCACCCCTGGGGACACTGACCCCAGCTCCAGGGGCCCCACCCGTATTGGCCTTGACCCCAGCTCCAGGGGCCCCACCCGTGGAGGCTCTGACCCCAGCGTCAGGGGCGCAAATCGTGGGGGCCCTGACCCCAGCTCCAGGGGCCCCACCAGTGCGGGCCCTCACCCAATCTCCAGCGGCCCAACCCGTTCGGGCCCTGACCCCAGCTCCAGTGACCACACCTGTGCGGTCCCTGACTCCAGCTCCACGGGTCCAGCCCGTGTTGGCCCTGACCCCAGCTCCAGGGGCCCCACCAGTGTTGGGCCTGACCCCAGCTCCGGGGGCACCAGCCGTGTTGGCCCTGACCCCAGCTCCAGGGGCCCCACCGGTGCGGGCCCTGACCCCAGCTGCAGGGGCCCAACCCGTGGGGGCCGTGACCCAACCTCTAGGGCCCAACCCGTGCGGATCCTGACCCCATCTCCAGGGACACCACCCGTGCGGGCCCTTACTCCAGCTCCAGGGTCCCAAACCGGGCGGGCCCTGACCCCTGCTCCAGGCTCCGAACTCGTGTGGGCCCTGACCCCAGCTCCAGGGGCCACACCCGTGGGGGCTCTGACCCCAGCTCCAGGGGCCCAACCCATGCGTGCCGTGACCCCAGCAACAGTGGCCCCACCCGTGGGGGCCCTGACCCCAGCTCCAGGGGCCCAAGCCATGGGGGCCCTGACCCCAGCTCTGGGAGCACAACCCGTGCGGACCCTGACCCCAGCTCCAGGGGCTCAACCCATGGGGGCCCTGACCCCAGCTCCAGTGGCCCAACCCGTGCGGGCCCTGACCCCAACTAGAGGGGCCAAGCCCGTGTGGGCCCTGACCCCAGCTCCAGGGGCCCCACCCATGTTGGCCCGGACCCCAGCTCCAGGGGCTCAACCCGTGGGGCCCCTTACATCAGCTCCAGGGGCTCAACCCGTGGGGGCCCTGACCTCAGATCCGTGGCCCAACCCGTGGGGGCCCTGACCTCAGCTCCAGGGCCCCAACCCGTGAGGTCCCTGATCCCAGCTCCAGGGCCCCAACCCGTGCGGGTCCTGACCCCAACTCCAGGGGACCCACCCATAGGGGCCCTGACTCCAGTTCCAGGGGCCCAACCCATGTGGGCCCTGACCCCAGCTCTAGGGCCCCCACCCGCATTGGCCCTGACCGCAGCTCCAGGGGCCCCACCCGTGCGGGGCCTGACGCCTGCTCCAGGGGGCCCACCGTGTGGGCCCTGACCCCATCTCCAGGGCCCTACCCCGTGCGGGCCCTGACCGCAACTCCAGAAGCCCAACCCGTGCGGGCCCTGACCCCAGCTCCAGGGGCCCAACCCGTGCGGGCCCTGACCCCAGCTCCAGGGGCCTCACCAGTGGGGGCCCTGACCCCAGCTCTAGGGGCCTAACGCGTACGGGCCCTGAGCGCACCTACAGGGGCTTAACCCGTGGGGGCCCTGACCCCAGCTCCAAGGGCTCAACCCGTGCGGACCCTGACCCCAGCTCTAGGAGCCCAACTCGTCGGGGTCCTTACTCCAGGTCCAGGTGCCCAAAGCCTGCGGGCCCTGACCCCAGCTCCAGGGGCCCAACCCGTAGGGGCGCTGACCCCAGCTCCAGTTGCCCAAACCGTGGGGGCCCTGACCCCATCTGCAGGGGCCGAACCCGTTCGTGCCCTGACCCCAGCTCCAGAGGCCCAACCGATGGGAGCCATGACCCCTGCTCCAGGGTCCCAACCCGTGCGGGGTCTCACCCCAGTTGCAGAGGCCTAACCTGTGCGAACCCACACCCTAGCTCTCGGGTCTGAACAAGTGGGGGCCCTGATCCCAGTCTCAAGCGCCCAACCCATGCCGGCCTGACCCCAGTTCTAGGGGCCCAACCCATGTGGGTCCTGGCCCCAGCGCCAGGGTCCCAGCCCGTGAAGCCCCTAACCCCAGCTCCAGAGTCCCAACTCGTGGGGGCTCTTACCCCAGGTCCAGGGGCCCAACCCGTGTGGGGCCTGACCCCTGCTCCAGGGGCCCCAATCGTGCAGGCCCTGACCCCAGCTCTAGGCGCTGAACTCATTTGCGCCCTGACTCCAGCCTCAATGGTCCAACCCGTGGGGGCCCTGACCCCAGCTCCAGAGGTCCAACCCTTGGGGGCCCTAACCCCAGCTCCAGAGGTCCAACCCGTGTGGGCCCTGACCCCAGCTCCAGGGGCACAACTCGTGCGGGCCCTGACCCCAGCTCCAGGCGCCGAACTCGTGGGGGCCCTGACCCCAGCCTCAAGGGCAGAACCCTTTAGGCCCTGACCCCAGCTACAGGGGCCGTACCCTTGCGGGCCCTGACCCCAGCTCCAGATGCCGAACTCATAGGGGCCCTGACCCCAGTTCCAGGGGCCTAACCTGTGGGGGCCCTAACCCCATCTCCAGGGCCCTAACCCTTGGGGTCCCTGACTCCAGCTCCAGGGGCCCAAGCCGTGGGGTCCCTGACCCCAGCTCCAGGGGCCCCATCCATGCTGGTCCTGACCCCAGGTCCAGGGGCCAATCCCGTGCGGGCCCTGACCCCAGCTCCAGTTTCCCAACCAGTGGGGGCCGTGACCCCATCTCCAGGGGTCCAACCCGTTCGGGCCCTAACCCCAGCTCCAGGAGCCCAAACCGTGGGGACTCTGACCACAGCTCCAGAGGCCCCACCCATGTTGGCCCTGACCCAGCTCCAAGGCCCAACCCCGTTGGGGCCCCTGATCCCAGCTCCGGGGGCCCAACCGTTGCGGGTCCTGTCCCCAGCTCCAGGGGTCCAACCCGTGGGAGACGTGACCCCAGCTCCAGTGACCAAACACGTGGTGGCCATGATCCCAGCTCCAGGGGACAAACCCGTGGGGGCCCTAACCTCAGCTCCAGGGCCCCAACCCGTGGGGGCCCTGACCCCAGCTCCAGGGCCAAACCCGTGGGGGCCCTGACCCCAGCTCCAGGGCCAAACCCGTGGGGGCCCTGACCCAAGCTCCAGGGACCCCACCCGTGGGGGCCCTGACCCAAGCTCCAGGGACCCCACCCGTGCGGGCTCTGAACGCAGCTCCAGGCGACGAACTCGTGGGGGCCCTGACGCCAGCCTCAAGGGCGCAACCCGTGGGGGCCCTGACCCCAGTTCCAGGGGCTCAACCCGTGAGGGCCCTGACCCCATCTCCAGTGCCCCAACCCGTGGGGGCCCTGACCCCAGCTCCAGAGGTCCAACCCGTGGGGGCCCTGACCCCAGCTCCAGAGGTCCAACCCGTGCGGGCCCTGACCGCAGCTCCAGGGGCCCAACCAGTGCGGGCCCAGATCCAAGCTCCAGGGGCCCAACCCGTGCGGGCCCTGACCTCAGCTCCAGGGGCCCAACCCGTGGGGGCCCTCAGCCCAGTTCCAGTTTCCCAACCTGTGGGGGCCCTTACCCCAACTCCAGAGGCCCAACCCATTCGGGCCCTGACCCCAGCTCCAGGGGCCCAAGCCGTGGGGACCCTGACCCCAGCTCCACGAGCCTCACCCATGTTGTCCCTGACCCCAGCTCCAAGGGCCCAACCCGTGGGGCCCCTGATCCCAGCTCTGGGGGCCCAACTGTTGCGGGTCCTGACCCCAGCTCCAGGGGCGCAAGCCGTGGGGACCCTGACCCCAGCTCCAGGGGCCCCATCCGTGCTGGTCCTGACCCCAGGTCCAGGGGCCAATCCCGTGCGGTCCCTGACCCCAGCTCCAGTTTCCCAACCAGTGGGGGCCCTGACCCCAGCTCCAAGGGCCCAACCCGTGCGGGACCTGAACCCAGGGGCTCAGACCTCAGCTGCAGGGGCTCCAATCGTGAAGGCCCGGACCCCAGCTCTCGGGGCCCAAGCCATGGGGGCCCTGACCACAGCTCCAGGGGCACGACTCGTGCGGGCCCTGACGCCAGCCTCAAGGGCGCAACCCGTGGGGGCCCTGATCCCGGTTCCAGGGCCTCAACCCGTGAGGGCCCTGACCCCATCTCCAGTGGCCCAACCCTTGGGGGCCCTGACCCCAGCTCCAGGGGCTGAACCCGTGGGGGTCCTCATCCCAGCTCCAGGAGCCCAACCCGTGCGGGCCCTGACCCCAGGGTCCCAGACATCAGCTCCAAGGGCCCCAATCATGGGGGCCCTGACCCCAGCTCCAGGAGCCCAACCCGTGGGGTCCCTGACCACAGCTGCAGTTGCCTAACCCATGGGGGCCCTGACCCCAGCTCCAGGGGCCTAACCCGTGGGGGCCCTGACCCCAGCTGCAGTTGCCTAACCCGTGGGGGCCCTGACCCCTTCTGCAGGGGCACAACCCGTTTGTGCCCTGACCCCAGCTCCAGGGGCCAAACCCATGCGTCCCCTAACCCCAGCTCCAGGGTCCCAACCCCTGGGGGCCCTGACCCCAACTCCAGGTGGAGGCCCTGACCCCAGCTCCGGGGGCCCAACCCGTGCGGGCCCTGACCTCAGCTCCAGAGGCCAAACCCGTGGAGGCCCTGACCTCAAATCCAGGGGTCCAACCCCTGTGGGCCCTGACCCCAGCTCCAGGGGCCCAACCCGTGCGGGCCCTGACCCCAGGTCCAGAAGCCCAACCCGTGGGGGCCCTGACCCCAGCTACAGAAGCCCCACCTGTGCGGACCCCGACCCCAGCTCCAGGGGTCCCACCTGTGCAGGCCCTGACCCCAGCTCAAAGGCCCAACCCGTGGGGGCCCTGACCCCATCTCCAGGGGCCCAACCGTGCAGGCCCTGACCCCATCTCCATGGGCCCCACACGTAGGGGCCCTATCCCGAGCTCCAGGGGCCCAACCCGAGCGGGCCCTGACCCCAGCTCTAGGGGCCCAGGCCGTGGAGGCCCAGACTCTAGCTCCAGGGTCCAAACCCGTGCGGGCCCTGTCAGCTCCAGGGGCCCAGCCTGTGCAGGCCGTGGCCCCAGCTCCAGGGGCCCAACCCGTGCGGGCCCTCCCCCCAGGTAGAGGGGCCCAGCCCGTGGAGGCCCTGACCCCAGCTCCAGGGGCCAAACCCGTGCGGGCCCTGACCCCAGCTCCAGGGCCCCAACCCGTGCGAGCCCTGACCCCAGCTCCAGAAGCCCAACGCGTCGGCGCCCTCACCCCAGCTCCAGGGGCCCAACCCGTGGGGGCCCTGACCCCAGCTCCAGGGACCCAACCCGTCAGGGTCCTGACCCCAGCTCCAGGGGCCCATCCGTGCGGGCCCTGTCCCCAGCTCCAGGGGCCCAACCCGTGCAGGTCCTTTCCCCAGCTCCAGGGGCCCAACCCGGGGGGGCCATGACCCCAGCTCCAAAGGCCCCACCCGTGCGGGCCATGACTCTAGCTACAGAGGCTCCACCCGTGCGGGCCATGACCCCAGCTCCAGGGGCCCCACCCGTAATGGCACCGAACCCAGCTCCAGGAGCACCAATCATGTGGGCCTGGACCCCAGCTCCAGGGGCCCAACCCGTGGGGGCCCTGACCCAAGCTCCAGTGGTCCAACCCGTCGGTGTCCTGACGCCAGCTCCAGGGGCCCAACCGTGCGGGCCCTGACCCTAGCTCCAGAGGCCTAACCCATGCGGGTCCTGACCCCAACTCCAGGGGCCCAACCCGTTGGGGCCCTGACCGCAGCTCCAGAGGCCCAACACGTGCGGGCTCTAACCCCAGCTCCAGAGGCCCAACCCGTGCGGGCCCTGACCACAGCTCTAGGGGCTCAACAGGTGGGGGTCCTCACCCCAGCTCCAGGGGCCTAACCCGTGCGCGCCCTGACCGCAACTCTAGCTGCCCAACCCGTGCGAGCCCTGTCCCCTGCTCCAGGGGCCCCACCCGTGGGGCCCTGAGCCCAGCTCTAGGGGCCCCAATCGTGCCGGACCTGTCCCTAGCTCCAGGGGCCCAACCTGTGGGGGCCCTGACCACAGCTCCAGGGGCCCCACCCGTGCGGACCCTGACAACAGCTCCAGGCGCCGAACTCGTTGAGGCCCTGAACCCAGCCTCAAGGGCCGAACCCGTGGGTGCCCTGACCCCACCTCCAGGGGCCACAATCATGGGGGCCCTGACCCCAGCTCCAGGGGCCCAACCTGTGCGGGCCGTGACCCCAGCTCCCGTGGCCCCACCCGTCTTGGCCCTGACCCTAGCTCCCGGGGCCCCACCCGTGTTGGCCCTGACCCCAGCTCAAGGTCCCAACCGGTGGGGGCCCTGATCCGAGCTCCGGGGGCCCAACCCGTGCAAGCCCTGACCCCAGCTCCAACTGCCAAACCCGTGTGGGCCCTGACCCCAGCTCCAGGGGCCCAACCCGTGGGGGCCCTGACCCCAGCTCCAGAGGCCTAATCCGTGCGGGCCCTGACCCCAGCTCTAGGGGCCCCACCCGTGGTGGACCTGACCGAAGCTCCAGGGGCCCAACCCGTGCGAGCTGTGACCCCAGCTCCACGAGCCCCACCCATAGTGGCCCTGATTCCAGCTGCAGAGGCCGAACCTATGATGGCCCTGACCCCAGCTCCAAGGGCCAAACCCGTGGGGGCCCATACCCCAGCTACAGTGCCCCAACCCGTGGGGGCACTGACCTCAGCTCCGAGGGCCCAACCCGTGCGCGCCCTGACCGCAGGTAAAGGGGCCCCACCCATGTTGGCCCTGACTACAGCTCCAGGGGCCCCACCCGTGGGGGCTCTGATCCCAGATCCAGGGGCCCAAATCGTGCTGGGGTTTGGGCCTCAGGGGTTGGTATCCCTGGAACTACGGTTGGGGCCCCCAGGGGTTGGGCCCCTTGAGCTGGGGTTTTGGCCCCCAGGGGTTGGGCCCCTGGAGCTACGGTTGGGGCCCCCAGGGCTTGGGCCCTGGAGCTGGGGTTGAGGACCCCAGGGGTTGGGCCCCTGGAGCTGAGTTTGGGGCCCCAGGGGTTGGACCCTTGAAACTACGGTTGGGACCGCAGGGGTTGGGCCCCTGGAGCTGGGGTTGGGGCCCCCAGGGTTTGGTCCCCTATAGGTGGGGTTGGGACCCCCAGGGGTTGGGCCCCTGGAGCTACGGTTGGGGCCCCCAGAGGTTGGGCCCCTATTCCTGGGGTTGGGTGTCCCCAGGGGTTGGGACCGTGGAGCTACGGTTGGGGCCCCCAGTGGTTGGGCCCCTGGCACTGGGGTTGGGGCCCCCAGGGGTTGGGCCCCTATTACTGGGGTTGGGCCCCCCAGTGTTCGGGCCCCTGAAGCTACTGTTGGAGTCCTCAGGGGTTGCGGACCTGGAGCTGAGGTTGGGCCCCCCAGAGGTTGGGCCCCTATTGCTGGGGTTGGGGCCCCCATAGGTTGGGCCTCTAGAGCTGGGATTGGGGCCCCCAGGTATTGGGCCCTTGGAGCTGGGGTCAGGGCCCCCAAGAGTTCGGCGCTTGTAGCTGGGGTCAGGGTCCGCACGGGTTGGGGCCCTTGAGCTGGGGTCAGGGCCCCCACGGGTTGGGCCCGTGGAGCTGGGGTCAGGGCAAGCACTTGTGGAGCCTCTGGAGCTGGGGTTAGGGCCCAAACGGGTTGGGCCCCTGGAGCTGGGGTTATGGCCCCCACGCGTTGGGCCCCTGGAGCTGGGGTCAAGGCCCCCACGGGTTGGGCCCCTGGAGCTGGGGTCAGGGCCCGCACGGGTTGGGCCCCTGGAGCTGGGGTCAGGGCACCCACGGGTGGGGCCCCTGGAGCTGGGGTCAGGGTCCACATGGGTGGGGCCTCTGGACCGGGGATTAAGGAGTGCACGGGTTGGGCCACTGGAACTGGGGTCATGGCCCGCACTGGTTGGGCCACTGGAGGTTGGGTAACGGCCCCCACGGGTGGGGCCCCTGGAGCTGGGGTCAGGGTCCACATGGGTGGGGCCTCTGGACCGGGGATTAAGGAGTGCACGGGTTGGGCCACTGGAACTGGGGTCATGGCCCGCACTGGTTGGGCCACTGGAGGTTGGGTAACGGCCCCCACGGGTGGGGCCCCTGGAGCTGGGGTTATGGCCCCCACGCGTTGGGCCCCTGGAGCTGGGGTCAAGGCCCCCACGGGTTGGGCCCCTGGAGCTGGGGTCAGGGCCCGCACGGGTTGGGCCCCTGGAGCTGGGGTCAGGGCACCCACGGGTGGGGCCCCTGGAGCTGGGGTCAGGGTCCACATGGGTGGGGCCTCTGGACCGGGGATTAAGGAGTGCACGGGTTGGGCCACTGGAACTGGGGTCATGGCCCGCACTGGTTGGGCCACTGGAGGTTGGGTAACGGCCCCCACGGGTGGGGCTCCTGGAGCTGGGGTCAGGGCCCCCACAAGTTAAGCGCCTGGAGCTGGGATCAAGCCGCGCATGGGTGGGGTCCCTGGAGCTGGGGTCAGAGCCCGCACCTCTTGGGTCTCTGGAGCTGGGATTAAGGCTTGCATGGGTGGGGCCCCTGGAGCTGGGGTCAGGGCCCCTACGGGCGTGGCCCCTGGAGCTGGGGTCATGGCCCGCACGGGTTGGGCTCCTGGAGCTGGGGTCAGGGCCCTCACGGGTGGGGCCGCAGGAGATGGGGTCAGAGCCCGCATAGGTTGGGACCCTGGACCTAGGGTCAGGGCCCCTACGGGTGGGGGCCCTGTAGCTGGGATCAGGGTCCCCGCGGGTTGGGCCCCTGGAGCTCGGGTCAGCGACCCCATGGGTGTGTCCCCTGGTGCTGGGATCTGGACCCCCAAGGGTTAGGCCCCTGGAGCTGGGGTAAGAGCCCGCACAGGTCGGACCCCTGGAGCTGGGGTCAGGGCCCCTACGGGTTGGGCAACTGCAGCTGGGGTCAGGGTCCCCACGGGTTGGGCCCCTGGAGCTGGGGTCCTGGCCCGCAGGGGTTGGGCACCTGGAGCTGGGGTCAGGGCCCCCACGGGTTGGGCCCCTGGAGCTGTGGTCAGGGCCCGCACGGACTGGGCCCCTGTAGCTGCGGTCAGTCCCCCCACGGGTTTGGGCCCTGGAGCTGGGGTCAGGGCGCCTACAGGTTGGGCCCCTGGAGCTGGGGTGAGGACCAACAGGGGTTGGTCCCCTCGAGCTGGGGTAAGGGCCCCCATGAGTTCGGCGCTTGTAGCTGGGGTCAGGGCCCGCACGGGTTGGGGACCTTGAGCTGGGGTCAGAGCCCCCACGGGTTTGGCCCGTTTAGCTGGGGTCAGGGCAAGCACTTCTGGAGCCCCTGGAGCTGGAGTTAGGGCCCAAACTGGTTGGGCACCTGGAGCTGGGGTTATGGCCCCCACGCGTTGGGCCCCTGCAGCGGGGGTCAAGGCCCCCACGAGTTGGGCCCCTGGAGCTGGGGTCAGGGCTCCCACGGGTGAGGCCCCTGGAGCTGGGGTCAGGGCCCGCATCGGTGGGGCCTCTGGACCGGGGGTTAAGGCGTGCACGGGTTGGGCCACTGGAACTGGGGTCATGGCCCCCATGGGTTCGGCCCCTGGAACTGGGGTCAGGGCCCCCACGGGTTGGGCCCCTGGAGCAGGGGTCATACCCCGCACGGGTTTGGCCCCTGGAGCTGGGGTAAGTGCCTCCACGATTTCGGCCCCTGGAGCTGGGGGCAGGGCCGGCATGGGCTGGGTCCCTGGAGCTGGGGTCTGGGCCAAACGGATTGTGCCCCTGGAGCTGGGGTCAGGGCCCGCATGGGTTAGGCACCTGGAGCTGTGGTCAGGGTCCCCACGGGTTGGGTCCTTGTAGCTGGGATCAAGGCCCCCACGGGTTTGGCCCCTGGAGCTGGGGTCAGGGCCGGTACGGGTAGGGCCCCTGGAGCTGGGGTCAAGGCCACCACGGGTTTGGCCCCTGGAGCTGGGGTCAGGGCCCCCATGATTTCAGCCCCTGGAGCTGGGGGCAGGGCCCCCACGGGTGTGGCCCCTGGAGCTTTGGTCAGGGCCCCCATGATTTCAGCCCCTGGAGCTGGGGGTAGGGCTGGCATGGGCTGGGCTCCTGGAGCTGGGGTTAGGGCCCCCACGGGTTGGGCTCCTGGAGCTGGGGTCACGGCCCGCCCGGTTTTGGCCCCTGGAGCTGTTGTCAGGGCCCCCACGGGTTGGGCCCTTGTAGCTGGGGTCAGGGCCCGCACGATAGGGGCCCCTGGAGCTGGGGTCAGGACCGCACGGGTGGGGCCCCTGGAGCTGCGGTCAGGGCCCCGACGGGTTGGGCCCTTGAGGTTGGGGTCAGGGCCCCCACGAGTTCAGCGTCTGGAGCTGTGGTCAGGCCCCGTACTGGTGGAGCCTCTAGAACTGGGGTTAGGGCCCGCACGGGTTGGGCCACTGGAGCTGGGGTCAGGACCCCACGAGTTCAGCGCCAGTAGCTGGGGTCAGGGCCCACACGATAGGGGCCCCTGGAGCTGGGGTCAGGACCCCACGGGTGGGGCCCCTGGAGCTGCGGTCAGGGCCCCGACGGGTTGGGCCCTTGAGGTTGGGGTCAGGGCCCCCACGAGTTCAGCGTCTGGAGCTGTGGTCAGGGCCCGTACTGGTGGAGCCTCTAGAACTGGGGTTAGGGCCCGCACGGGTTGGGCCACTGGAGCTGGGGTCAGGACCCCACGAGTTCAGCGCCTGTAGCTGGGGTCATGGCCCGCACGGCTTGGGGCCGTGGAGCTGGGGTCAGGGCCCGCATGGGTTGGGCCACTGGAGCTGGGATCAGGGCTTCGACGAGTTCGGCGCCTGTAGCTGGGGTCACGCCCCGCACGGCTTGGGGTCCTGGAGCTGGGGTGAGGGCCCCCACGGGTTGGGCCCATGGAGCAGGAGTCAGGCCCCGCATGGGTTGGGCCCCTGGAGCTGGGGTCAGGGCCCCCATGGGTTGGGCCCATGGAGCAGGAGTCAGGCCCCGCATGGGTTGAGCCCTTGGAGCTGGGGTCATAGCCTGCGCGGGTAGCGCGCCTGGAGCTGAGGTCGGGGCCTCCACGGGTCGGGCCCCTGGAGCTGAGGTCCGGGTCCACACGGGTTTGGCCCCTGGAACTGGGGTCAAGGCCTCCACGGGCTGGGCCCCTGGAGCTGGGGTCAGGGCTCCCACGGGTGAGGCCCCTGGAGCTGGGGTCAGGGCCCGCATCGGTGGGGCCTCTGGACCGGGGGTTAAGGCGTGCACGGGTTGGGCCACTGGAACTGGGGTCATGGCCCCCATGGGTTCGGCCCCTGGAACTGGGGTCAGGGCCCCCACGGGTTGGGCCCCTGGAGCAGGGGTCATACCCCGCACGGGTTTGGCCCCTGGAGCTGGGGTAAGTGCCTCCACGATTTCGGCCCCTGGAGCTGGGGGCAGGGCCGGCATGGGCTGGGTCCCTGGAGCTGGGGTCTGGGCCAAACGGATTGTGCCCCTGGAGCTGGGGTCAGGGCCCGCATGGGTTAGGCACCTGGAGCTGTGGTCAGGGTCCCCACGGGTTGGGTCCTTGTAGCTGGGATCAAGGCCCCCACGGGTTTGGCCCCTGGAGCTGGGGTCAGGGCCGGTACGGGTAGGGCCCCTGGAGCTGGGGTCAAGGCCACCACGGGTTTGGCCCCTGGAGCTGGGGTCAGGGCCCCCATGATTTCAGCCCCTGGAGCTGGGGGCAGGGCCCCCACGGGTGTGGCCCCTGGAGCTTTGGTCAGGGCCCCCATGATTTCAGCCCCTGGAGCTGGGGGTAGGGCTGGCATGGGCTGGGCTCCTGGAGCTGGGGTTAGGGCCCCCACGGGTTGGGCTCCTGGAGCTGGGGTCACGGCCCGCCCGGTTTTGGCCCCTGGAGCTGTTGTCAGGGCCCCCACGGGTTGGGCCCTTGTAGCTGGGGTCAGGGCCCGCACGATAGGGGCCCCTGGAGCTGGGGTCAGGACCGCACGGGTGGGGCCCCTGGAGCTGCGGTCAGGGCCCCGACGGGTTGGGCCCTTGAGGTTGGGGTCAGGGCCCCCACGAGTTCAGCGTCTGGAGCTGTGGTCAGGCCCCGTACTGGTGGAGCCTCTAGAACTGGGGTTAGGGCCCGCACGGGTTGGGCCACTGGAGCTGGGGTCAGGACCCCACGAGTTCAGCGCCAGTAGCTGGGGTCAGGGCCCACACGATAGGGGCCCCTGGAGCTGGGGTCAGGACCCCACGGGTGGGGCCCCTGGAGCTGCGGTCAGGGCCCCGACGGGTTGGGCCCTTGAGGTTGGGGTCAGGGCCCCCACGAGTTCAGCGTCTGGAGCTGTGGTCAGGGCCCGTACTGGTGGAGCCTCTAGAACTGGGGTTAGGGCCCGCACGGGTTGGGCCACTGGAGCTGGGGTCAGGACCCCACGAGTTCAGCGCCTGTAGCTGGGGTCATGGCCCGCACGGCTTGGGGCCGTGGAGCTGGGGTCAGGGCCCGCATGGGTTGGGCCACTGGAGCTGGGATCAGGGCTTCGACGAGTTCGGCGCCTGTAGCTGGGGTCACGCCCCGCACGGCTTGGGGTCCTGGAGCTGGGGTGAGGGCCCCCACGGGTTGGGCCCATGGAGCAGGAGTCAGGCCCCGCATGGGTTGGGCCCCTGGAGCTGGGGTCAGGGCCCCCATGGGTTGGGCCCATGGAGCAGGAGTCAGGCCCCGCATGGGTTGAGCCCTTGGAGCTGGGGTCATAGCCTGCGCGGGTAGCGCGCCTGGAGCTGAGGTCGGGGCCTCCACGGGTCGGGCCCCTGGAGCTGAGGTCCGGGTCCACACGGGTTTGGCCCCTGGAACTGGGGTCAAGGCCTCCACGGGCTGGGCCCCTGGAGCTGGGGTCAGAGCCCGCTCAGGTTGGGCCCCTGGAGCTGGTGTCAGGGCCCGCACGATTAGAGCCCCTGGAGCTGGGGTCAGGGCCCCAACGGGTTGGGCCCCTAGAGCTTGGGTCAGGGCCCCCATGGGTTTGGCCCCTGGAGCTGGGGTCAGGGCCTGCACGGGTTGGGCCCCGGGAGCTGGGGTCAGGGCCCGCACGATTGGGGCCCCTGGAGCTGGGTTCAGGGCCCCTACGGGTGAGGACTATGGAGGTGGGATCAGGGCCCCAATGAGTTGGGCCCCTGGAGCTGGGGAAAGGGCCCGCAAGGGTGGGGTCCCTAGAGCTGGGGTCAGGGCCCCCAAAGGTTGGGCCCTGGAGCTGGGTCAGGGCCCGCAGGCTTGGGCTCCTGGAGCTGGGGTCAGGGCCCGCACCGGTGGGGCCCCTGGAGCTAGGGTCAGGGCCAACACGGATGGGGCCCCTGGAGCTGGGGTTAGGGCCCGCACGGGTTGGGCCCCTGGAGCTGGGGTCAGGGCCCGCACGGGTTGGGCCCCTGGAGCTTGGGTCAGGGTCCCCGCGGGTTGAGCCCCTGGAGCTCGGGTCACAGCCCGTCCGGGTTGGGCCCCTGCACTTGGGGTAAAATCCCGCAAGGGTCAGACCCCTGGAGCTGGGGTCAGGGCCTGCACTGGTGGGGCCCCTGGAGCTGGAGTCAGGGCCCGCACGGGTTGGGCCCCTGGAACTGGGGTCAAGGCCGCCACGGGAGGGGCACCTGGAGCTGGGGTCAGGACCCGCACGGGTTGGGGCTCTGGAGCTGGGGTCAGGGCCCCCATGGATGGGGCACCTGGAGCTGGGGTCTGGGCCCCCACGGGTTGGGCCCTTTGAGCTGGGGTCAGAGAAGGCACGATTGGGGCCCCTGGAGCTGGGATCAGGGCCCCAACGGGTTGGGCCCCTGGAGCTGGTGTCAGGGCCCGCACGGGTTCGGCCGTTGGAGCTGGGATTAGGGCCCGCACGGGTTGGGCCCCTGGAGCTAGGGTGAGGACCCCCACGGGTTGGGCCCCTGGAGCTCGGGTCAGGGCCCCCACGGGTTGACCCCTGGAGCTGGCGTCAGAGCCCGCATAGGTTAGGCCACTGGAGCTAGGGTCAGGGCCCGAACGGGTTGGGCCCCTGGAGATGGGGTCAGGGCCCACACGGGTGGGGCCTCTGCAGCTGGGGTCAAGGCCGCACTGGTGAGGCCACAGGACTGGGGTCAGGGCCGACATAGGTTGGGCCCCTGGAGCTCAGGTTAGGGCCCCTACGTGTGAGGCCCATGGAGCTTGTGTTAGGGCCCCCAAGGGTTGGGCCCCAGAGCTCGGGTCAGGTCCCGCACGGGTTGGGCCCCTGGAGCTGGAGTCAGGGCCCCTACGGGTGGGGCCCCTGGAGCTGGGGTCAGGACCCGCACGGCTTCGGGCCTTAGAGCTGAGGTCAGGGCCCCTACGAGTTGGACCCCAGAGCTGGGGTCAGGTCCCGCACGGGTGGGGCCCCTGGAGCTGGGGTCAAGACTCGCACGGGTTGGGGCCCTGGAGCTGGGGTCATGGCCCCCACGGGTTGGGCCCCCGGAGCTGGGGTCAGGGCCCCCACGGGTTGGCCCCTGGTGCTAGGGTCACGGCCAATACGGGTGGGGCCCCTGTAGCTGGGGTCAGAGACCCCATGGTTTGGGCCCCTGGAGCTGGGATCAGGAACAACACGGGTGTGTTCCCTGGAACTTGGGTCATGGCCCGCACGGGTTAGGCCCCTGGAGCAGAGGTCAGGGCCGCCACGGGTGTGGCCCCTGGAGCTGGGGTCATAGCCCCCACGGGATGGGCCCCTGGAGTTGGGGTTAGGGCCCCCGCGTGTTGGGCCCTTGAGGCTGGGGTCAGGGCCTGCACGGGTTGGGGCCTTGAGGCTGGGGTCAGGGCCCCCACGAGTTCGGCGCATGGAGCTGGGGACCGGGCCCACACGGGTGGGGCCGCAGGAGCTGGGGTCAGGGGTCGCATAAGTTCGGCCCCTGGAGCTGGATTAGAACTCCTACGGGTTGGACCCATGCAGCTGGGGTGAGGGCCGGCATGGGCTGGGCCCCTGTAGCTGGGGTCAGGGCCAAGACGGGTTGGGCCCGTGGAGCTGGGGTCAGGGTCCCCACAGGTTGGGCCCCTGGAGGTGGGGTTAGGACCAACATGGGTGGGGCCCCTGGAGCTTGGGTCACGACCCGCACGGGTTGGGCCCCTGGAGCTGGGGTCAGGGCCCGCATGGGTTGGGCCCCTGGAGCTGGATTAGAACTCCAACGGGTTGGACCCATGCAGCTGGGGTCAGGGCCTGCACGGGTTGAGCCCCCGGAGCTGGGGTCTGGGTCCCGAAAGTTGGGCCCCTGGACCTGGGGTCAGGGCCAACACGGGTAGGGCCCCTGGAGCTGGGGTCACGGCCCGCACGGATGGGACCCCTGGAGCTGGGGTCAGGGCCCTCACGGTTGTCGCCCCTAGAGCTGTGGTCAGGTCCCCCACGTGTTGGGCCCTTGAGGCTGGGGTCAGGGCCCACACGAGTTCGGCACCTGGAGCCGGTTTCAGAGCCCGCACGGGGTGAGCCCCTGGAGCTGGTGTAAGGGCCCGCAAGGGTGGGGTCCCTGGAGCTGGGGTCAGGGCCCCCACGGGTTGGGCCCTGGAGCTGGGGTCAGGGCCCCCACGGTTGGGACCCTGGCGCTGGGGTCAGGGCCCGCGCGGATTGAGCCCCTGGAGCTAGGGTCAGAGCCAACACGGATGGGGCCCCTGGAGCTGGGGATAGGGCCCGCATGGGTTGGGCCCCTGGTGCTGGGGTCAGGGCCCGCACGGGTTGGGCCCCTGGAGCTTGGGTCAGGGTCCCCGCGGGTTGGGCCCCTGGAGCTCGGGTCACGGCCCGTACGGGTTGGGCCCCTGCAGCTGGGGTAAGGGCCCGCAAGGGTCGGACCCCTGGAGCTGGGGTCAGGGCCTGCACTGGTGGGGCTCCTGGAGCTGGAGTCAGGACCCGCATCGGTTGGGCCCCTGGAACTGGGGTCAGGGCCGCCATGGGAGGGGCACCTGGAGCTGGGGTCAGGACCCGCACGGGTTGGGGCTCTGGAGCTGGGGTCAGGGCCCCCATGGATTGGGCACCTGGAGCTGGGGTCTGGGCCCCCACGGGTTGGGCCCTTGGAGCTGGGGTCAGAGCAGGCACGATTGGGGCCTCTGGAGCTGGGGTCAGGGCCCCTACGGGTGGGGCCCCTGGACCTGGGGTCAGGGCCCGCACGGGTTTGGACCCTGGAGCTGTGGTCAGGGCCCCCACGAGTTGGGCGCCTGGAGCTGGGGACAGGGCCCGCACGAGTTGGGCTGGTGAATCTGGGGTCAGGGCCCGCACGGGTTGGGAAACTGGAGCTGTGGTCAGGGCTCAAGCGGATTGGGACCCTGGAGATGGGGTGAGGGCCCGCACGGATGGGGCATCTGGAGCTGGGGTCAGGACCCGCACGGGTTGGGCCCCTGGAGCTGGGGGCAGGGCCCGCATGGGTTCGGCCCCTGGAACTGGGGTAAGGGCCCCCACGGGTTGGACCCCTGGAGCTGGAGTCAGGGCCGGCACTGATTCGGCCCCTGGAGCTGGGGTCAGGGCCACCACGGGAGGGGCCCCTGGAGCTGCGGTGAGGACCCGTACGGGTTGAGGCTCTGGAGCTGGGGTCAGGGCCCCCATGGATTGGGCACCTGGAGCTGGGGTCTGGGCCCGCACGGGTTGGGCCCCTGGAGCTGGGGTCAGGGCCCGCATGATTGGGGCCCCTGCAGCTGGGGTCAGGGCCCCCACGAGTTCGGCGCCTGGAGCTGGGATCAGGGCCCGCACGGGTTGGGCCGGTGGATCTGGGGTCGGGGCCGCACGGGTTGGGCCCGTAGAGCTGGGGTCAGGGCCAAAGCGGGTTGGGCCCCTGGAGATGGGGTCAGGGCCAAAGCGGGTTGGGCCCCTGGAGATGGGGTCAGGGCCACCACGAGGTGGGCCCATGGAGCTGGGGTGAGGGCCGGCATGGGCTGGGCCCCTGTAGCTGGGGTCAGGGCTAAGACGGGTTGGGCCCGTGGAGCTGGGGTCAGGGTCCCTACAGGTTGGGCCCCTGGAGGTGGGGTTAGGACCAACATGGGTGGGGCCCCTGGACCTTGGGTCACGGCCCGCACGGGTTGGGTCCCTGGAGCTGGGGTCAGGGACCCCACGGGTGTGGCCCCTGGAGCTCGGGTCAGGACCCACACGCTTTGCGCCCCAGGAGCTGGGGTCAGGGCCCACATGGGTTGGGCCCCTGGAGCTGTGGTCAGGGCCCGCACGGGTTGGGTCCCTGGAGCTGGGGTCAGGGTGTCCGCGGGATGGGCTCCTGGAGCTCGGGTCACAGCTCGTACGGGTTGGGCCCCTGGAGCTGGGGTAAGGGCCCCCACGGGTTGGATCCCTGGAGCTGGAGTCAGGGCCGGCACTGGTGGGGCCCCTGGAGCTGGGGTCAGGGCCGCCAGGGGTGGGGCACCTGGAGCTGCGGTCAGGACCCGTATGGGTTGGGGCTCTGGAGCTGGGGTCAGGGCCCCCATGGATTGGGCCCCTGGAGCTGGGGTGAGGGCCCCCACGGGTGGGGCACCTGGAACTGGGGTTAGGGCCCGCACGGGTTGGGCCCCTGGAGCTGCGGTCAGGACCCGTATGGGTTGGGGCTCTGGAGCTGGGGTCAGGGCCCCCATGGATTGGGCACCTGGAGCTGGGGTCTGGGCCCGCACGGGTTGGGCCCCTGGTGCTGGGGTCAGGGCCCGCATGATTGAGGTCTCTGGAGCTGGGGTCAGGGCCCCCACGAGTTCGGCGCCTGGAGCTGGGATCAGGGCCTGCACTGATTGCGTCGGTGGATCTGGGGTTTGGGCCCGCACGGGTTGGGCCCGTGGAGCTGGGGTCAGGGCCAAAGCGGGTTGGGCCCCTGGAGATGGGGTCAGGGCCCCCACGGGTTGGGCCAATTGAGCTGGGGTGAGGGCCGGCACGGGTTGGGCCCCTGTCGCTGGGGTCAGGGCCAAGACGGGTGGGGCCCCTGAAGCTGGGGTCAGGTTCCTCACAGGTTGGGCCCCTGGAGCTGGGGTTAGGAGCAACACGGGTGGGGCCCCTGGAGCTTGGGTCACGGCCCGCACTGGTTGGGCCCCTGGGGCTGTTGTGAGGACCCCCACGGGTGGGGCACCTGGAACTGGGGTCAGGGCCGGCACGGGTGGGGCCTCTGGAGCAGGGCTTAGGACCCGCACGGGTTGGGCTACTGGAGCTGGGGTCATGATCCCCACGGGTTTGGCCCCTGAAGCTGGGGTGAGGGCCCCCACGAGTTCGGCGCCTGGGGCTGGTGTCAGGGCCTGCACGGGTGGGGTCCCTGGAGCTGGGGTCAGGGCCCCCACGGGTTGGGCCCTGGAGCTTGGGTCAGGGCCCGCACAGATTGGGCCCCTGAAGCTGGGGTAAGGGCCCCCACGGGTTGGGCCCCTGGAGCTGGGGTTAGGACCCACACGGGTTGGGACCCTGGAGCTGGGGTAGGGCACGCACGGGTTGGACCCCTGGAGCTGGGGTGAGAGCCCCCACGGGTGGGGCCCCTAAAACTGGGGTCAGGGTCCGCACGGATGGGGCCGCAGGAGCTGGGGTCAGGATACAGATAGGTTGGGCCCCTGGAGCTGGGGTCAGGGCCCCTATGGGTGGCGCCCATGGAGCTGGGGTCAGGGCCCGCACGGGTTGGACTCCTGGAGCTGGGGTCAGGGTCCCCATAGTTGTGGACCCTGGAGCTGGGGTCAGGTCCCCACAGTTTGGGCTCTTGAGGCTGGGGTGAGGGCCCCCACGAGTTCGGCACCTAGAGCGGGGGTCAGGGCCCGCACGGGTTGGGACCCTGGACATAGGGTAAGGGCCCGCACGGGTGGGACCCCTGGAGCTGGGGTCAGGGCCTGCACGGGTGGGGTCCCTGGAGCTGGGGTCAGGGCCCCCACGGGTTGGGCCCTGGAGCTTGGGTCACGGCCCCTACGGGTTGGGCCCCTGCTGTCAGGGCCCCCACGAGTTTGGCCCCTGGAGCTGGGGTCAGGGCCTGCAGAGGTTGAGCCCTTCGAGCTGTGGTCAGGGCCCCCACGGGTTGGGCCCTCGGAGTTGGGGTCAGAGCCAACACCGGTGGGGTCCCTGAAGCAGGGGTCAGAGCGCGCACAGGTTGGGCCTCTGGAGCTGGGGTAATGGCCTGCACGGGTGGGGCCTCATCAGCTGGAGTCAGGGCCCGCACGTGTTGCGCCAGTGAAGCTGGGGTCATGGCCTCCACGGGTTGGGCTCCTGGAGCTGGGGTCAGGGCCCGCACGGGTTGGGCTCCTGGAGCTGGGGTCAAGGCCCCCATGGGATGGGCTCCTGGAGCTGGTTTCAGGACCCACACGGGTTGGTCCCCTGGATCTTGGGTCAGGGTCTGCACGGGTTGGGCCCTTGGTGCTGGGGTCAGGGCTCCCACGGATGGGGCCACTGGAGTTCTGGTCAGGGCCCGCACGGGTGGGGCCTCTGGAGTTGGGGTTAGGGCGCGCATGGGTTGGGCCACTAGAGCTGGGGTCATAGCCCCCACGGGTTGGGCCCCCAGAGCTGGAGTCAAGGCCCCCAAGGTTGGACCCCTGGAACTGGGGTCAGGACTCCCACAGGATGAGCCCCTGGAGCTGGGGTCAGGGCCCGCACGAGTTGAGCCCCCAGAGCTGAGGTCAGGGTCCGAAAGGTTGGACCCCTGGAACTGGGGTCAGGGCCAGCACGGGTGGGGCCACTGGAGCTGTGGTCAGGGTCCCCACGGGTTAGGCCCCTGTAGCTAGGGTCAGGGCCCGCACGGGTTGGGCCCCCAGAGCTGGGGTCAGGGCCACCAAAACTGGTCCCCTGGAGCTGGGGTCAGGGCCAACACGGGTAGGCCCCTGGAGCTGGGGTCAGGGTCCCCACGGGTTAGGCCCCTGGAGCTAGGGTCAGGGCCCGCACGGGTTGGGCCCCCAGAGCTGGGGTCAGGGCCTCCAAGGTTGGGCCCCTGGAGCTGGGGTCAGTGCCCCCACGGGTTGGGCCCCTGGGGTCAGGGCCCCTACGAATTTGGCCCCTGGAGCTGGGGTCACGGCCCGCACGAGTGTGGCCCGTGGAGGTGGGGTTAGGGCCCCCACGGGTTGGGCCCTTGAGGCTGGGTTCAGGCCCCCCACTAATTTGGCGCCAGGTGCTGGCGTCAGGGTCCGCACGGGTGGAGCCCCTGGAGCTGTGGTCAGGGTCCCCACAGGTTGGGCCCCTGGAGCTGGGGACATGGCCTGCACGATTGGGGCCCCTGGAGTGGGGGTCAGGGCCCCACGGGTGGCGCCCCTGGTGCTGGGGTCAGGGCCCGCACTGGTTGGGCCCCTGGAGCTGGGGTCAGGGCCCGCACGGGTTGGGCCCCTGGAGCTGGGGTCAGGGCCCCAACAGGTTGAGCCCCTCGAGCTGGGGACAGGGCCCGCACGACTGGGGCCTCTGGAGCTGGGGTCACGGCACGCACAGGTTGGGCCCCTGGAGCTGGGGTGAGCACGCCCACGGGTTGAGCCCCTAGAGCTGGGTCACGGCCCGCACTGGTTGGGCCCCTGGGGCTGGGGTTAGGGCCCGCACGGGTTGGGCCCCTGCAGCTGGGGACAGGGTCCGCACGTTTTGGGCCTCTGGAGCTGCGGTCAGGACCCCCACGAGTTAGGCCTCTGGAGCTGCGGTCAGGGCCCCCACGGGTTGCGCCCCTGGAGCAGGGGTCAGTCCCCGTACGGGTTGGGCCCCTGGAGCTGGGGTCAGGGCCCCAACGGGTTGGCGCCCTGGCGCTGGCATCAGGGCCCACACGGGTGGGGCCCCTGGAGTTGGTGTCAGGGCTCGCACTGGTGGGACCCTGGAGCTAGGGTCAGGGCTAACACGGGTGGAGCCCCTGGAGCTGGAGTTAGGGCCCGCACTGGTGGGGCCCTGGAGCTGGGGTCAGGGCCAACACGGGTGAGGCCCCTGGAGCTGAGGTGAGGGCCCCCACGGGTGGGGATCTGGAGGTACGGTCAGGGCCACCACGGGTGGGGCCCCTGGAGCTGAGGTCAGGACCCACACGGGTTGGGCCCCTGGAGCTGGGGATAGAGCCCACACAGGTTGAGCCCCTTGAGCTGGGGTGAGGGCCCCCACGGGTGTGGCCCGCGGAGCTGGGGTCAGGGCCCGCACGGGTGATGCGTCTGGAGCTAGGGTTAGGGCCCGCACGGGTTTGGCCCCTGGAGCTGGGGTCAGGGCCCACACGGGAGGGGCCGCAGGAGCTGGGGTCAGAGTCCACACGTGTTGGCCCTCTGGAGCTGCGGTCAGGGCCCCCACGGGTTGGGCCCCTTGAGCTGGGGTCAGGACCAACACGGGTGTGGCCCCTGGAGCTGGGGTCAGGGCCAACACGGGTGAGGCCCCGGGAGCTCGGGTCAGGGCCAACACGGGTGAGGCCCCTGGAGCTGGGGTCAGGGCCCGTAAAAGTGTGGCCCCTGGAGGTGGGGTCAGAGCCCAAACGGGTTGGGTCCTTGAGGCTGGGGTCAGGGCCCCCACGAATTCAGCGCCTGGTGCTGGGGTCAGGGCCCGCACGGGTGAAGCCCCTGGAACTGTGGTCAGAGGCCCCACAGGTTGGGCCCCTGGAGCTGGGGACGGGGCCCGCACGATTGGGGCCCTTGGAGCTGGGGTCAGGGCCCCACAGGTGGCGCCCCTCGAGCTGGGCTCAGGGCGTGTACGGATTGGGCCCCTGGAGCTGGGGTAAGGACTCCCACGGGTTTAGCCCCTTGAGCTGGGTCAGGACCCGCACCGGTTGGGCCCCTGTAGCTGGGGTCAGGGTCCGCACGTTTTGGGCCTCTGGAGCTGCGGTCAGGCCCCCCACGCGTTGCGCCTCTGGAGCAGGGGTCAGTCCCCACACGGTTTGGGCCCCTGGAGCTTGGGTCAGGGCCCCACGGGTTGGGCGCCTGGAGCTGTGGTCAGGGCCCAAATGGGTGGAGCCTCTGGAGCTGGGATCAGGGTCCGCACGGGTTGGACCCCTGGAGCTGGGGTCAGGGCCCCCAAGGGTTCGGCTCCGGAGCTGGGATCAGGGCCCGCACGGGTTGGGCCCCTGGAGCTGGGGTCAGGGCCCCCACGGATGGGGCCCCTGGAGCTGTGGTCAGGACCCATATGGGTTAGTGCCCTGCAGATGGGGTCATGGCCACCACGGGTTGGGCCCCTGGAGCTGGGTTTAGTGTCCCCACGGGTTGGGCCCCTGGAGCTGGGGTCAGGGCCCGCACGGTTGGGCCCCTGGAGCTGGGGTAAGGTCCCGCAGGTGTTGGCTCAGGGCCCAAGCGGGTTGGCCCCTGGAGATGGGGTCAGGGCTCCCACAGGTTGAGGAACTGGAGCTGGGGTCAGGGCCCGCACGGGTGGGGCCTCTGCAGCTGGGGTCAGGGCCTGCACGAGTGGGGCCTCTGGAACTGGGGTTAGGGCTCTCACGGCTTGGGCCCCTGGAGCTGGGGTCAGGGCCAACACAGGTGGGTCCCCTGGAGCTTCGGTCAGGGCCCCCACGGGTGGGGCCTCTGGAGCTGGAGTCCTCGCCCCCACGGATGGGGCCGCAGGAGCTGGGGTCAGGGCCCGCATAGGTTGGGTCCCTGGAGCTGGGTCAGGGACCCTACGGGATGGTCCCTTGGAGCTGGGGTCAGGACCCCTAAGGTTGGGCCCCTGGAACTGGGATCAGGGCCCGCACGGGTTGGGCCCCTGGAGCTGGGGTCAGGGCAAACACGGGTGGGTCCCCTGGAGCTGGGGACAGGGTCCCCATGGGTTAGGCCCCTGGAGCTGGGGTCAGCGCTAACATGGATTTGGTCCATGGAGCTAGGGTCAGGGCCTGCACGGGTTGGACCCCTGGAGATGGGGTCAGGGCCCCCACGAGTTTGGCCTCTGGAACTCGGGTCAGGGCACACACGGCTTGGGGTCCTGGAGCTGGGGTCAGGGCCCCACGAGTGGGGACCCTGGAGCTGGGGTCACAGCCCGCACGGGTTGGGCACCTGGAGCTGGGTTCAGGGCCCCCACGGGTGTGGCTGCTGGAGTTGGGGTCAAAGCCTCTACGGGCTGCGCCCCTAGAGCTGGGGTCAGGGCCTGCTCGGCTAGGGCCCCTGGAACTGGTGTCAGGGTCCAAAAGGGTGGTGCATCTGGAGCTGGGCTCAGGGCCCGCACGGGTGGGGCCTCTGGAGCTGGGGTTCGGTCTACCACGGATTGCGCCTCTGGAGCTGCGGTCAGGGCCCCCACGAGTTTGGGCCCTGGAGCTGGGGTCAGGGCGCCTAAGGGTTGGGCCGCTGGAGCTGGGGCCAGGACCCACACGGGTTGGCCATCTGGAGCTGGTGTCAGGGCCCGCACGGGTTCGGCCCCTGGAGCTGGGGTCAGAGCCCCCACGGTTGGGGCCCCTGGAGCTGGGGTCAGAGCCCCCACGGGTTGGGTTTCTGGAGCTAGGGACAAGGCTTGTACGGGATGGGCACCTGGAGCTGAGGTCAGGGCCTGCACGGGTTGGGGCCTTGAGGCTGGGGTAAGGGCCCCCAAGAGTTCGGCGCATGGAGCTGGGGTCAGGGCCGACACGGGTGGGGACGCAGGAGCTTGGGTCAGAGCCCGCACGGGTGGGGGTCCCTGGTGCTGGGTCAGGGCCCCTACGGTTGTACCTATGGAGCTAGGGTCAGGGCCCGCACGGGTTGGGCCCCCGGAGCTGGGGTAAGGGCCCCCACGGGTTGGGGCCCTGGAGCTGGGGTGAGGACCCACACGGGTTGGGCACCGGGAGCTGGGGTCAGGACCCACACGGGTTGGGCACCGGGAGCTGCGGTCAGGGTCCGCACGGGTTGGGCAACTGGAGCTGGGGTCATAGCCCCCATGGTCTGGGCCCCTGGAGCTGGGTTCAGGGCCCGCACGGGTTGGGCAACTGGAGCTGGTGTCAGGGCCCCCACGAGTTCGGCGCCTGGAGCTGGGGAGTCAGGGCCCGCACATGTTGGGCCCCTGGAGCTGTGGTTAGGGCCTCCACGGGTTGGGCTCCTGGAGCTGGGTTCAGGATGCGCACGATTGGGGCTTCTGGAGCTTGGGTCAGGACCCCACGGGTGCGGCCCCTGGAGCTGGGATCAGGTCCCCCACGGGTTGGGCCCCTGGAGCTGGGGTCAGGGCCCGCACGGGTTGGGCCCGTGGAGCTGGGGTCAGGGCCCGCACTTGTTGAGTCCCTGGCGCTGGGGTTAGGGCCCGAATGGGTTGAGCCCCTGAAGCTGGGGTCATCGCCCCCACGGGTTGGGCCCCTCGAGCTGGGGTCAGGGCTCCCACGGGTTGGGCCTCTGGAGCTGGGGTCAGGGCCCGTACGGGTTGGGCCCCTGGAGCTGGGGTCAAGGCCCCCACGCGTTGAGCCCTGGAGCTGGGGTCAGGACCCGCACGGGTGGGGCCCTGGAGCTGGGGTCAGGACCCACACGGGTTGGACCCCTGAAGCTGGGGTAAGGGCCCCCATGGGTTGGGGCCCTGGAGCTGGGGTCAGGGCCTCCACGGGTTGGGGCCCATGGAACTGGGGTCATGTCCCCTATGGGTTGGGTCCCTGGAGCTGGGGTCAGGGCCCGCATGGGTTGGGCCACTGGAGCTGGGGTCAGGGCCCCCACGGTTGTGGCCCCTGGAGCTGGGGTCAGGGCCCACACGGGTGGGACCCCTGGATCTGGGGTCAGGGCCTGCACGGGTGGGGTCCTTGGAGCTGGGGTCAGGGCCCCCAGGGGTTGGGCCCTGCAGCATGGGTCAGGGTCAAAACGGGTTGGGCCCCTGGAGCTGGGTTGAGGACTGCCAAGGGCTGGGCCCCTGGAGCTGGAGTCAGGGCCCGCACAGGTTGGACCACTATAGCTGGGGTCAGGGCCTGAACGGGTTGGGCCCCTGGAGCTGGGGTCAGGCCCCGCACGGGTTGGGCCTCTGGAGCTGCGGACAGAGCCCCCACGGGTTTGGGCCTTGGAGCTCGGGTCAGGGCACCTACGGGTTGGGCCCCAGGAGCTGGGGTCAGAACCAAACACAGGTTGGGCCCCTGGAGCTGGGGTCAGGGCCCCCAAGGTTGGGCCCCTGGAGCTGGGGTCATGTCCAACGCGGGTGGGACCACTGGAGCTGGGGTCTGGGTCCCCACGGGTTAGGCCCTTGGAGCTGGGGTCAGGGCCAACACGGATGGGGCCCCTGGAGCTGGGGTCAGGGCCAACACGGATGGGGCCCCTGGAGCTGGGGTCAGGGCCAACACGGGTTTGGCCCTTGAGGCTGGGGTGAGGGCCCCCACGAGTTCGGTGCCTGGAGCTGGCGTCATGGCTCGCACGGGTTGGTACCCTGGAACTGGGGTCAGGGCCTGCACGGGTGGGGTCCCTGGACCTTGGGTCAGGGCCCCCGCGGGTTTGGGCCCTCGAGCTATGGTCAGGGCCCACACGGGTTGGGCCCCTGGAGCTGGGGTCAGGGCCACCACGGGTGGCGCCCCGGAGCTGGGGTCAGGGCCACCACGGGTTGGGCCCCTGGAGCTGGGGTCAAGGCCACCACGGGTTGGGCCCCTGGAGCTGGGGTCAGGGCCACCACGGGTTGGGCCCTTGGTGCTGGGGTCAGAGCCCGCAGAGGTTGACCACTGGAGCTGGCGTCATGGCCCCCACGGGTTGGGCCCCTGGAGCTGGGGTCAGAGCCCACAAGGGTTGGGCCCCTTGAGCTGGGGTCAGAGCCCCCACGGTTGGGGCCCCTGGAGCTGGGGTCAGGACCAACACGGGTGTGGCCCCTGGAGCTGGGGTCAAGGCCAACACGGGTGAGGCTCCTGGAGCTGGGGTCAGGGCCAACACGGGTGGGGCCCCTGGAGCTGGGGTCAGGGCCCGCACGGGTTCGGCCCCTGGAGCTGGGGTCAGAGCCCCCACTGTTGGGGCCCCTGGAGCTGGGGTCAGAGCCCCCACGGGTTGGGTTTCTGGAGCTAGGGACAAGGCTTGTACGGGATGGGCACCTGGAGCTGAGGTCAGGGCCTGCACGGGTTGGGGCCTTGAGGCTGGGGTAAGGGCCCCCAAGAGTTCGGCGCATGGAGCTGGGGTCAGGGCCGACACGGGTGGGGACGCAGGAGCTTGGGTCAGAGCCCGCACGGGTGGGGTCCCTGGTGCTGGGTCAGGGCCCCTACGGGTTGTACCTATGGAGCTAGGGTCAGGGCCCGCACGGGTTGGGCCCCCGGAGCTGGGGTAAGGGCCCCCACGGGTTGGGGCCCTGGAGCTGGGGTGAGGACCCACACGGGTTGGGCACCGGGAGCTGGGGTCAGGACCCACACGGGTTGGGCACCGGGAGCTGCGGTCAGGGTCCGCACGGGTTGGGCAACTGGAGCTGGGGTCATAGCCCCCATGGTCTGGGCCCCTGGAGCTGGGTTCAGGGCCCGCACGGGTTGGGCAACTGGAGCTGGTGTCAGGGCCCCCACGAGTTCGGCGCCTGGAGCTGGGGAGTCAGGGCCCGCACATGTTGGGCCCCTGGAGCTGTGGTTAGGGCCTCCACGGGTTGGGCTCCTGGAGCTGGGTTCAGGATGCGCACGATTGGGGCTTCTGGAGCTTGGGTCAGGACCCCACGGGTGCGGCCCCTGGAGCTGGGATCAGGTCCCCCACGGGTTGGGCCCCTGGAGCTGGGGTCAGGGCCCGCACGGGTTGGGCCCGTGGAGCTGGGGTCAGGGCCCGCACTTGTTGAGTCCCTGGCGCTGGGGTTAGGGCCCGAATGGGTTGAGCCCCTGAAGCTGGGGTCATCGCCCCCACGGGTTGGGCCCCTCGAGCTGGGGTCAGGGCTCCCACGGGTTGGGCCTCTGGAGCTGGGGTCAGGGCCCGTACGGGTTGGGCCCCTGGAGCTGGGGTCAAGGCCCCCACGCGTTGAGCCCTGGAGCTGGGGTCAGGACCCGCACGGGTGGGGCCCTGGAGCTGGGGTCAGGACCCACACGGGTTGGACCCCTGAAGCTGGGGTAAGGGCCCCCATGGGTTGGGGCCCTGGAGCTGGGGTCAGGGCCTCCACGGGTTGGGGCCCATGGAACTGGGGTCATGTCCCCTATGGGTTGGGTCCCTGGAGCTGGGGTCAGGGCCCGCATGGGTTGGGCCACTGGAGCTGGGGTCAGGGCCCCCACGGTTGTGGCCCTGGAGCTGGGGTCAGGGCCCACACGGGTGGGACCCCTGGATCTGGGGTCAGGGCCTGCACGGGTGGGGTCCTTGGAGCTGGGGTCAGGGCCCCCAGGGGTTGGGCCCTGCAGCATGGGTCAGGGTCAAAACGGGTTGGGCCCCTGGAGCTGGGTTGAGGACTGCCAAGGGCTGGGCCCCTGGAGCTGGAGTCAGGGCCCACACAGGTTGGACCACTATAGCTGGGGTCAGGGCCTGAACGGGTTGGGCCCCTGGAGCTGGGGTCAGGCCCCGCACGGGTTGGGCCTCTGGAGCTGCGGACAGAGCCCCCCACGGGTTTGGGCCTTGGAGCTCGGGTCAGGGCACCTACGGGTTGGGCCCCAGGAGCTGGGGTCAGAACCAACACAGGTTGGGCCCCTGGAGCTGGGGTCAGGGCCCCCAAGGTTGGGCCCCTGGAGCTGGGGTCATGTCCAACGCGGGTGGGACCACTGGAGCTGGGGTCTGGGTCCCCACGGGTTAGGCCCTTGGAGCTGGGGTCAGGGCCAACACGGATGGGGCCCCTGGAGCTGGGGTCAGGGCCAACACGGATGGGGCCCCTGGAGCTGGGGTCAGGGCCAACACGGGTTTGGCCCTTGAGGCTGGGGTGAGGGCCCCCACGAGTTCGGTGCCTGGAGCTGGCGTCATGGCTCGCACGGGTTTGGTACCCTGGAGCTGGGGTCAGGGCCTGCACGGGTGGGGGTCCCTGGACCTTGGGTCAGGGCCCCCGCGGGTTGGGCCCTCGAGCTATGGTCAGGGCCCACACGGGTTGGGCCCCTGGAGCTGGGGTCAGGGCCACCACGGGTGGCGCCCCGGAGCTGGGGTCAGGGCCACCACGGGTTGGGCCCCTGGAGCTGGGGTCAAGGCCACCACGGGTTGGGCCCCTGGAGCGGGGGTCAGGGCCACCACGGGTTGGGCCCCTGGAGCTGGGGGTCAGGGCCACCACGGGTTGGGCCCCTGTTGCTTGCGGATAGGGCATCCACGGATTTGGGCCCTGGAGCTGGGGTCAGGGCGCCTACGGTTTGGGCCCCTGGAGCTGGGGTGAAGAACCAATACGGGTTGGGCCCCTGGAGCTGGGGTCAGCGCCTGCACTGGTGGGGCCCCTGGAGCTGGGGTCAGGGCCCCCACGGGTTGGGCCCCTGGAGCAGGAGTCAGGCCCCGCATTGGTTGGGACCCTGAAGCTGGGGTCAGGGCCACCACGGGTGGGGCCCCTGGAGCTGGGGTCAGGGCCCGCACGGGCTATAGACTCATAGGCAGAGAACGGGAACCTCATCCTATCCCCACTCCAGGGGGAGCCATGTTCTGGGGAATGACCCAGGGCAACAATTTCCCACCCAAACAAGGACAAATCGCTGCAGATAAAATGGGTGGGAAAATCCACCCCCCATCGGAGAGATTTTAAATTGACATTTGAGAAGTATGGAGAGAAAAGGGAAAATCAGAGGCAATTAGAGAGCTGAATCATTGGGCGGGGGAGGAGAATCTCCCTGGATTTTATAGCCACGTGTGATAATGAGAGAGAAAGGGGAAATCTTGAGAGAATGTGTGTGTGGGAGGAAGTGGCAAAAACAGGGACAGGATCCAATTAACTCACCTCCCTCCCACCCCAGGAATGTCCTGGCTGCACAGAGACAGATCTACCCCCCCAGTGACTTCCCCCGCCCTGCAACTCCAGCTTCTCCTCCCCCCTCGACACCTCCGCCCTCACACCAAAGGGGGGGCTCTGCCAGCGCCTCCCCTGAGCTCAACTCCTGCTCCTCCCCCCAGCCCGGATTGTGCCCTTTAGCGCCCCACGAACCCTGCCTCCAGCTGCCTGACCCCCCCCGCCCATCAATTTCCTGCTCTGCGCCCGCCCCTCCCACGCTCCCTGTTACTCCCCCGCCCCGCTCCAGCCCCGCCCCCAGCGCCCGGCGGAACGTTACGGCTGGTCCGGGCAGGGGGAAGGGCAGCGGCTTCAGCGGCTGTTACTGGGCATGCGCAGTGCCCGGGAGTAGCACATTGCTATAGGGAGTGATTTAATACACCGCCCCCCCCCCGCCGGGCCCGGGGGTCCGCCCCTCCCCCCCACACGACGGCCGGGCCCCGGCCCCCCGATCCCAGCGGGGCAGGCGGATCCTCCTGCAGCTCCACTGGGGCCGAGGCGCCCTCCAAGGCTTCTCCCAGGCTCCCTGGGGCAGAATCACTTTCCCGCCCCCCAGCGCCTGTCATTCCCCGGGGGCTCCTGGTCACAATGTCCCACCGCCCTTCCCCTGCCTGCAGCTCCGGCTTCTCCCCTCCCGCCCCCGCCAGCCACACCAAGGGGAACCCCCGGGCCCCAGTCTCTGTCCCCACCTGGATCCCAGCGGGGCTGGGGGCAGATCCTGGCTGCAGCTGAGAACAGCGGCTCCTCTCCGGCTCGGGCAGCTCCAGCGCTGCTGGCAGCACGTGGAGAACCAGGAAGCAGCTGTTCAGCCAGGGCTCCGCGTCATAATGTGCCAGAGCCCCGCCCCCAGGAGCTGCCCCGCCCCTGAGCTGAGCCAGAGCCCCGCCCCCCAGGAGGTTTCCCGCCTCCGGGCTGTGCCAGAGCCCGCCCCCAGGAGCTGCCTCGCACCTGAGCTGAGCCAGAGCCCCGCCCCCAGGAGCTGCCCCGCCTCCGGGCTGTGCCAGAGCCCCACCCCCAGGAGCTGCCCTGCCCCCGAGCTGAGCCAGAGCCCGCCCCCAGGAGCTGCCCCACCCCTGAGCTGAGCCGGAGCCCCGCCCCTAGGAGCTGCCCCACCCCTGAGCTGAGCCGGAGCCCCGCCCCCATGAGCTGCCCCGCCCCTAAGCTGAGCCAGAGCCCCGCCCCCAGGAGCTGCCCGCCTCCGGGCTGTGCCAAGAGCCCCACCCCAGGAGCTGCCCTGCCCCCGAGCTGAGCCAGAGCCCGCCCCCAGGAGCTGCCCCAGCCCTGAGCTGAGCCGGAGCCCCGCCCCTAGGAGCTGCCCCACCCCTGAGCTGAGCCGGAGCCCTGCCCCCATGAGCTGCCCCGCCCCTAAGCTGAGCCAGAGCCCCGCCCCCAGGAGCTGCCCCCCCTCCGGGCTGTGCCAGAGCCCACCCCCAGGAGCTGCCCTGCCCATGGGCTGTGCCAGAGCCCCGCCCCCCAGGAGCTGCTCCGCCCCTGCTCTGTGCTGGAGCCACGCCCCGAGGAGATGCCCCGCCCCCGAGCTGAGCCAGAGCCCCGCCCCCAGGAGCTGCCCGCACCTGGGATGTGTCAGAGCCCCGCCCCCTGGAATTTCCCCATGTTGGGTCTCTGAGCTTTGTTCTCCTGCCGCCTTCTTCCCAGCACCCCCTTGCTCCCTTCCTGGTGTCTGCAAACACCCCCCCTCCCCCGGGGCCGGCTGCAGTGCTCGCTGAGGCTGACTCCAGTGGCTGAAGTTGCCTCCATCTCTGCTTCACCTGGAGGGGGAGAGACAAAGAGAGGAGATGGTCCCAGGGTGTGAAACCAGAATCAGGGGGCAAGGAAAGAAGGACTGTTTGGAAAGGTGGGTTTTTTGTGGGCGGGGGGGGTGAACCAGAGGGATTCAGAAGAAGTTGGGCAGCAGAGGCTCAGGGAAATTGAGGGGAACCTCCTGGGTGTCTCAGTGTTGGCCAGGGTTTGTACAGCACATTGCATAATTATGGGGGTCTGATCTCAGTCATGGTCTGTGCAGCACCTGAGAGCCTTGATGTCTGTTTTCCTGTTCACAGGCTTCTGGAATGGAGAGAGGGAAACCTCAGCACCTGAAGGTTAATGCAGCCCTGTGTGCAACCCTGCTAGGGTGATCCGACAGCAAATGTGAAAAATTGGGATGGGGGTGGGGTTAATAGGCACCTATATAAGAAAAAGACCCAAAAATCGGGACATCTAGTCATGCTAGTCCCTGCTGTTTCTCATAAGGGGTCGGCTTAGAGAGGGTTTGGCTACACTTGCAGCTGTCCAGCGCTGGGAGTTAAAGCTGTCTTCCTACAGCTGTTTAGGGAAAGCGCTGCAGTGTGGACACACTGACAGCTACCAGCACTTTGTCATGGCCACATTTGCAGGGCTGTTGGGAGTGGTGCTTATGGGCAGCTATCCCAGCATTCAAGTGGCTGCAATGTGCTTTTCAAAAGAGGAGGGTGGGGTGAGTGTGACACGGAGCGTGGGGAGACAGAGCGAGTGGATTTTTGGAGCTGACACTGTGTCAGCTCCCTGCCTGGCAAGTTCAAGCCTCCTCCCCCACCCCTCTCTCATTCACTAAATGCAAATAGCTGCCTTTGTTTTTTTCCTCACAGACCAGATAAGCCGCTGATCCAAAACAGACCCCCCCCCCCGTGCCCACCCGGCTGCTTCTCTCCTCAAGCAAACACCAGCTGTGGGTGTTCCAAAGGGATCCCCCTGCCTCTGCTCATTCACTGCAAACAGTAACTGTGTTTGGTTTTTAGGATAAGCAGCTCCGGGAGCCTTGAGCTCACACCAAAACAAACAGAGGCATCACACCAAAACAAAGGAGCGTTATCTCTACTTAAAGCATTATGGGAAGGTTCCGGAGGTCAGTGACAGCGTAGTAAGATTAATCACTGTTTTACACTGGCACCCCAGCGCTGCATCACCAGCTCTGTTCTCTTTATTCCTCTCGTCGAGGTGGAGTACATCCAGCGCTGTAGCCAGGGAGATACAGCGCTGTATGTGCCTTGCCAGTGTGGACGGGGAGTAAGTTACAGCGCTGTAAAAGCCACCACCTGCACTGTAACTCTCCAGTGTAGCCAAGGCCTGAGTTGTAGTAATAATAGCAGCCAAGAATCCGGTGGCACACTTCTAGACTAACAGACGTATTGGAGCATAGAGCTGTCGTGGGTGAATACCCACTTCGTCAGATGCAACAATAGTCCCATATGGGCTAGTGGTCAGGATTCCTGGTTTTCACCCAGGTGGCCTGGGTTCAACTTCTGGTGTGGGAAGAGTGCAGAGCTTTTGCCCAGAAGTGGAGGCAGGAAATGAAAGGAACAGGAAAGGGATCCTGCCAGCAGTGGAGTTTAGACAGTGTAAGGGAGGAGACACCAGAAGTGGGGGTGGGGCAGTGGTTTTGTGGGAGATGAGGGAAGGATCCCAGCAGTGCGGGAAGTTGACAACCTGGAGAGCACAGGCCTGGAATGGGGACCTGGAAGAGTGAATGTGTCCCTCTAAACCCATCAACTGCAGACTAGGCAGGCTTGGAAGAATTGTGTATTTGTTGGTAAATGTCAATTTCTGTGTAAACACACAACCCAATGGCAAAATATTTCCATCAATAATCATCAAAATTGACAGATGGGCAAAGTAAGAAACATGCTGCTTGAGAACTTATCATGTTGTAGGAGCAGCAGTGATCTGTATGCTCTGTATAACCTGTATGCTCAAAAGGTCTGTTAAACTCCCCCAGCTTGTGTCCTTTCCCGCTTTGAATGCCTGTGAAGTGGCTTTCCCACTCTCCTTTGTACCTCCAGTGAATGCCCTTCACCCGGCCCATCTGGCCAGTGGTTCGCTGTGTTACATTCTATTGCACCTCAGGGAGACTGATCTTCATCGCACCGTCCATCGCTGCGCTGTGGGACACTTACCTTAAAGGATCCTGACATCTCCACTGCCAGGCCTGTCCTGGGAGCGTGAGTATGAGTGTGACACCCTCCCCCATCCCTTCTTTTGAGCTTAGCTATCAAGCTAATAAATGTGCTGCTTTCTGCCAAACTCTGGGGGGGAGGGGCATTACTAGTCCTCTCTAAGCTTACTAACTGACCCAATTTTGGGTAACACAAGCAACATTGTTTGATCTGTTATTGTACCAAAGGGGGAGATGGTTGTCTATAAAGGAGGGTGAAGACTAAATGCCTCTGATGAGAATGGGATTTGAACCCATGCAGGCAGAGCATAATGGGGTAGCAGTCCATCACCTTAACCACTCGGTCACCTCATCTGAGCTGTCAAAAAACGGACAGGAGGAGAAATCTAAGGCCGGCAGAGATAGGGACACTAAGGAGTTTTTAAATACTAAGCGAAAGCAGGGTCTGAATGAGCTCCCCTCTCTCACCTAGTGAGGAGCTGGGGAAAGACTTCAGGAACAGACCGTGTTTGCATAGACACACCTACTCTGCCTAGCTATGCAGCATGATGGGGCCGCTTCCCCAAAATGACCAGTTTGGGATGGTCTTGGGTTACAAATGACTTTAGGATTGAGTGGAATGAAATGTTATTCTCCTTCCTGTATGAGTGAAGGGCAGCAGAACATACCTAGTCCGTCCTGATGGAGGGGTAGGTGAGTGAGGAATAGCTTTTATTGGACTGCAGAGAAGTGATTGAGGACGTCACCCTAAACCAGTGGTCCCCAAACATTTCACATTGTGCCCTCTTAGCCATGGCTGTGGCCCCTCGGAAGCCACGGTCAAGAACCGGGGCTGGGAGGAGTGGGGCTGTTGCTTGCTGGGGTGAGGGGTGCGGACAGGGGTAAAGGGGTCGACGCCGGGCTGGGAGCCAGAGTCTCAGGCTGAGGGTGGGGTTGGGGAAGAGCTGTGGCAGAGTGGTGCTCCCTCCCTGCCCTCTATGTGGGCTGGCTCAGGTCCTGAGGTGCCCCCATGAATGTTCCTCTGTGTCCCCCTAGGAGTCGCACCCCACATTATGGGGACCACTGAACCCTACTCGCTAAGCCGGGGCTAGTGATGCCAAACCCCCGGGAAAGGGAGAACAAGTGTGGGGGCCCCAGCACCAGAACCATGCCCCTACCTTCTGTCTGTGGCTCTACCCCCTTCCACCCATGGCCCCATCCACTGTCACTTCTGTTCCACCCCTTCCCCCACCAGCCCCACCCTATCACTCCTTTACCCCTGCCCCGCTGTGGCCCTGAGACCAGAGAAGCTCTGTGCCCCTGCTGCAGCCCCCGGGCTGTAGCAGGGAGTGGGAGCTCCTCCAGCCCTGGGGCTGACATAGGGGAGACTTTTCCAGGGGGACCTAACTTGGCCAGGGCCCCTGATCATGGGCCCCACTGTCCCCTTGGCAGTGCAAGGTTTGGGGAGGCTGAGCCCCCTTGTCATAAACAGATAGCTAAGGGTTAATGTTCTTTTACCTATAAAGGGGTAACACCAGTAACCTAAAACACCTGACCAGAGGACCAATCAGGAAACAAGACTTTTTCAAATCTGGGTGGAGGGAAGTTTGTGTGTGAGTTCTTTGTTCTTTGTCTTGTGTCTGTGGCGTCTCGGCTATGAGAGTGATTTTTCTATCTCCTGCCTTTCTAATCTTCTGTTTCCAAGTTGTAAGTACAAAGATAATAAGACAATAAGTTTATATTGGTTTTTTTTGTATTTACATGTGTGTAGTTGCTGGAATGTTTAAATTGTATTCTTTTTGGATAAGGCTGTTTATTCATTTTTTTCTTTTAAGCAAATAACCCTGTATTTGTCACCTTAATACAGAGAGACCATTTTTATGTCCTTTTCTTTCTTTTTATATAAAGCTTTCTTTTTAAGACCTGTTGGATTTTTTCTTTAGTGGGGACTCCAGGGAATTGAGTCTGCAGCTCACCAGGGAATTGGTGGGAGGAAGAAGTCAGGGGGAAAATCTCGTTGTGTTAGATTTACTAGCCTGACTTTGCATACCCTCTGGGTAAGGGGGAAGAGAGATTAGCTATCTTGGTACTTCTATTTCCAGGACTGGAAACAGGGAGGGGGGAGTCCCTCTGTTTAGATTCACGGAGCTTGCTTCTGTATATCTCTCCAGGAACCCAGGGAGGGAACACCTGGAGGGGAGGAGGGGGAAGGGAAATGGTTTATTCCCCTTTGTTGTGAGACTCAAGGCATCTGAGTCTGGGGGTCCCCCGGGGAAGGTTTTGGGGAGACCACAGCGAGCCAGGCACTGTATAAATCCCTGGCTGGTGGCAGCTTTACCAGGTCCAAGCTGGTAACTAAGCTTGGAGGTTTTCATGCTAACACCTATATTTTGGACGCTAAGGTCCAAATCTGGGAAAAAATGTTATGACACCCCTCCCCCCTGAGCCTCCATTACGAGCCGCCCAGGCTACCACTGCTCAGTGTGTGGCCAGTCTCTGTGTTTTCTGCTGCTCGTTCTGGGGAGCCTGGCCGGCCTTAGGGGTGGTGCCCCCCGATAGCCGCCCAGGGCTCCAGGGGTCAAAGGGCACCGTGTGGCAGTGCAAAGGTGCTCACTGCTCTCCCCTGCCCCAATGCTCCTCCATGGGTCCATAGAGGTTTGAGGGGAGTAAGGAGCAACCCTATGTGCTCCATGCGTCCTGGTCACTTTTCCCACTTGGGCTGTGCTGTGAGGGGAGCATCAGAAGCTGCTGCTCTCTGCCCTCCCGCTATGCAGCCCGGCTGAGGAAAGTGACCTGGATGCAGGGAGCTCGGATGATCTCACTTCTTGCCCCCACATCCCACAGCCCCTAGGGGTGCCCAGATGAGCAGCGTTCCAGGGAGGAGTGGGGGGCAGCAATGCCAGCTGCTCCATGCACACAGGTCAGTCTCCCCATGTGGGTGCAGGAGGGGGTGCAAGGGTTTCTGTGATGCCTATTCTATCAATTAT